>NC_057761.1:14294181-14594181 GCF_010389155.1 Erigeron canadensis
AAAGATCCTATCAACTTTGCCCTCATCAGTGTATATTCAAAGAAAACATAAGGAAAACAGACTTTTGATAAACCTTTTTGATATGAACAAGAACAAGAACAATCTATTAAAAAGATGAAGTTATATAACCTTGAAGACCACTTTTTGAAGATGACAGAGGGCAGAAAAATCGTGGCCTATGATGCTCCAACCCTTGTTCAAGCCTTGAAACCCCCTTGATATATAGCTTAATTAACCCTTGTTCATCTAACTAAACCCTATTATTAGTATGTGTTTATATTGATTTTTCTTGCTTTTCTTGCCCTTTTTTCCATCCGAATGAGAGAGAGAAAGGAACGGGGAAGAGTTTCTAGGATAGAAAATGTGTTGTAGAAAAATGAATGATTAGTGTGGGTGTGTTGTATGTGTTTTTGGTGAGTTCCAGGTTCAAGACATATATTTGAAAATGAATGTATGTGGGAGGTGTATGGGGGCTGCTTGCTCATAGGGGTATTTGGAAGGGTTTCCTATCTTCTTCTTTTTTTTTATAAAAGTATAGTATTTTTGTATAAGTTATATTTTTGTCCCAACTATTACTAGATGGGTGCTGAAGACACCTCTATGTCGATGGTGAGTGAACTTTGCAACACGATCAATTAATCTGGATGTGACCAGTTTAGATTGATCGTGTACCAGTTAACTGGAATTAGTATTAAGGTGACAGATATTAATACAAGCAATAATATAAATGACGAGTATATAAACTGGTGACACATATATTTTCAAGTGTATTTTATTATTATTACTTGTTTAAATAAAATAAAGGTTGTTGCGGAACCAAGATAATACAAGATTGTAAATATCCTAACAACCCATGAATTACAATTGATCTAAACTTGGAAATTCTCCTAAAAATCGAAACACTTAGAGTTGTGAAATTTTCTTTTTGCGATTGAAGAATATTGCACAAGTTCACCAATATTGCAGAATATATGTATTTGCAAAGTTGTTGAAACAGCTTGTGCAAGGACCTCTATTTATAGTCGAAGATTGAGCATGGGGATCTCAACTTCGATTACAAATATGTTGACAGCACACAAAAGTATTGTTTAAATAATCCTTTGTGTGTGTTAAATAAAGTAAGACAAAAGGTACTTTATTCACCACTCTACATCTTTGTATCTTTATCCAAAGACAATATTATTGTCCGGTTAAAAGGATGTAGAGTAAAAGGTCCTCCTCGTAATCAGTGTAAAGCTTTGTAAGAGCATTTACACTGGAGGATTCTCCAGTTGATTGATCTGGTAGATTGTCAACTGGGCTTCGCTGCCATTGCCAATCTCTATCTTCCATTTTGTCTTTGACTTCAACTGGAAGGTCTTCATTCTAGTCTTCTGATCTCAACTGGAGGAATCATCAGTTGCTAAACCTGTACAATGCAACTGGACTTCTAATATTTCGACAATTCCTCATGCTCTCCAGATGTCACTGGAGAGCTCCAGTTTAGCTTAAACTGGACCTAACAAATTTCCCCTAATTGTCCTGAAATATTGTCAAGTGATTTCAACCTTGTTTCTATACAGTTTAAGTTTGAAATACTTGAGTTTGATAAAACCTATTGAGTTTCCAAGACATTTTTATAGATCATCAAATGTCTTGGATTTTGTTTTAAACTTGTAGATCCTATCAGATATCTTACTTGTGAGTTACAATCTGGCACTTGTATATACACACAATTTACAAATAAGTTACAAGAAAGTATACAATTACAAGCAGATAGTTAGAAGAAAACTTAAACAGATGGCCCTTCGCCAGTTTTTCTTCTTTTGAGACTGATGAAATTGGCTGAGTATCCTCAGGATCAAGGCCTAATCTTTCTTCATGTTTTCCTTGAACTTGATAAGATTGCAATACGTACTCCCAGCCTCTTTCAACTTTATTCTTCCTCTGTCTCCCCTCCAGCAACCTCAACATTTCAACATGTTCGGAATGACCATACTGATGGACATCCGGTTTCTCATTTGTCTTTTAGGCCACCAAAGTATTGTACCTCAACAACAAAATGCTTGGCACCAGGCTTGATTGAAACCTTAACATCATAATCCTGCCTCTATTGTGCCTTCGACGCTGTACATCTGACATATGTGCGAGCTTCAGATTCATTTGTCAGTTTGATTTTGCTCGTGCTCAGCTTTGTGTAGCAGCTCGAATATCATCAGTTGTGGTTCAGATGGTTCTACCCAAGTCCTCAGATTTGCATCTCTTGGCAAGGCTTTTTGTTTTCTCCCTTTGGACTTGGGTGGATTCAACTTTGGTGACCGCCTTCTTTACCTGCTCAGTCCTCTTGAGAATCCCTTCAGACCTAATCTCTCTGGCCTTTTCCACCGACACATTCAAACACTTAGCATCCATTCAGCCTCATCATCCTGGTAGTGTTTGTCCATTCAACTTCAAGCATCTCCTTCAGTGCATTGACTATTCTTGGATCTTCTTTGATCTTCTTGTATTCAACAAGTGTCAAGCCAAGGAGTTGAGCATCAGTGATATCAACAAGAGGGGTTGGAAGATTTCTTCTTGATACGAATTGGTTCACCTTCATTTGTTTCTTCCTTTCCTTGACCAGGTATCCCACTCTTGCTAACTTCTGACTCTCGCTTTCAGTAACTGGAGGCAACAAATCGACATTGCCAGTTTCCAACATGGTGCATCGGTGGCCGTTCCATAGATTCATCAGCAATGGCCTTTCCCTTATCAACACTCCCTACCACCACATCATCAAACACCTCAACCCCTTGCTCACCAGCCTCAGTACTGGTAGCCACCACAATCTCCTTCCCTTGAAGTCTTCACAAGAGTGTGAGGGCATGTACCGACCTTTCCCCCTTGGCAGCATCTAGTCCCTGCCTGATGCTTCAAAATCTGCATGACTAGAGGGCAGCGATCTAGAGGCTGCGATGATTGCATTGTCTTGCACTCTTTGAAGACTCCACAAAGCATGCGAACTGTCCTCCAAGATGATTGATCTCTTGAGACTGAGTCATTACATTTCCACTTGTCTGCTCTTGACTCTTTAAAATCTGTTTGAGTATTAGAGATCATCTGAAGAGAGCCCAGTTGCAGGGACTTCCTTAACACTTTCAGTCAACCCCTCCCTTCCTTTGCCAACTTCAGTGGTCAGATCCGATATGGCAGTTGAGTGTTCAGAGACCTTGCTGGCCAGTGTATCCAGACTGCACCTCAACCGATCAATCTCAGATGTAATAGGAGTGAGATCGACCTGGGGCGCTGCAATCTTGGTGATCTCAGACATCACCTTTTCAATCAAATTGTTTTCACTGGCAGCCAAGGTTTCTTCATCTTGAGACCCACTGAAGAGGCCAACTGGTGCCCAAGCACAGTCACATCTAGGCCAGGTTTGTTACATAAATCTTGCACCTGCCTTTCAAGATTCTTAATATCAACCTCTAAAGATCTGACAGTACTGTTCAGCAGGTTGGATATTGAGAGTGACTCCAGATTGAGTCAGTGCGAACGCCTCCATTAAAGATGTTGCCAGTTGATTGGAGGATTCCACTAACTCGTTCAGCTTGCCAAACACCAAGTCCTCATTGGCAGAGAACTTGTTGATCCCTAGGTCAACCACTTTAATATTTTGCAAGTGATCTTTGTGGTACCTGGAGAGGGACTTGTGTTCCTATCGAGTGTCTTTTGATCTCTTCCACCCTCGCGAGAAGGTTCGAGAGATCGGCTTGAAAGACACGAATTGGCTGTCCATGACGGAGGAGAAGGTGTCACTGGACCAGCCAAAAAGCTACAGGTGCAACTGGACGAGGTATGACAATATTTGGTTCTCCAGTTGCAGTAGCATCAGTTGATAGAAGAGAGAGTTTGTAGAAATGAAGGAAGAGATTCAATGTGTCGTTCATGCTGAGAATGCTCAGGTGTGAACGACGGCGACGTGGGGTTAGATGTGTCTATTTCTAGGCACACCCATAGAAGAAAGTGGTTGGCGATAGGTGAAAATTGGAGGTATTCTAAGCTTTGTACAATAGTTGGGGAAACTGAAACATGTGTTCTTGGGTTGACCAAGAGAGAAGGGAGCTGATCAAGTACAGTTGCATCAGCCATCTCCTGGTCAGATTCCGTCTCAGATGAGTCCGAAGACTCAAGCTGAAACACCCCTCATTTATGCCAAGATCCATAAATGTTGGGGTGGCTGAACAAGTTGTTCAGACTCCTGATGACCAGTTTGAGTTGCCTCAATGGTATCATCAGTTTGAGGATCCGTTGCCGAAGCATCTTCTCCCTGGACAGAGGTGACTGGTGCCTCAACCACAACTGCTCTATCCTCAGTTGCAATATCATCGGCAGCGGCTTCAGTGACCACTATCACAGATTGTGACTGGTCAGGTGCAGCAAGTCCAGATCTTGATCTCCTGCTTTTAGAGGATCTTCTTGCTTTAGGAACTGCCTGGACTCCTGCTTCTGCCACAGTTATGACTTCAGTAGACGACCGGTGGGTCCCTCATTATTTTGAGGCCCGCCCAGTTTCCTTTCTGATTCACCAGATTGTGGTGCATCAGTTTTAAGAATGCAAAAATCATTCTCGGGGACATCTGGACTTCATCAGAAGTGGACACCAGGTTGTCCAGATTCCTCAACAGTTCTGGCACAGAGAACAAGGATTGCGGTTGTTGTACTCTTCTCTGCCCAGAATCTGAATAAAACAAAGGGACAGGAATCTTGAAAAGGGAACACAAGGACCCCTGTTGCCCTTCAACTTGAACACCAGGCTCCTGAACAAAATACCTACAAAGTCCACCCTCAGTCCATTCCAAAGGCAGTAAGCCATCTCTGCCTGAAAGGAGTTTATCTGGTCCAATCCACCAGAACTCCCTCCCAAACTCTCCACCAAGTGAACCATAAAGAACTTCCAGGATGGTGAAAGCCCTTCATTGTAATAGACCCCTTTGTTTCAACACATCCCCCTCCACCATCTCCTTATTCCCATATCAAGGAAGACCTGGCGAAATTAATATTGGAGGAAATCACCACTGGATTTTCATTTTGTCTCCAGTAATTGAGGTTAAGGGCTTCCCTTAATGTTTCAGTGGTGATGGTACACGGGACTGACCCATCCTTTAGAGAAAAGATGGATGAGCATCCTCAGAAAGAGAGGCAGTGTACCAGAATTCACACAAGTAGTCATGAAATAGCTTGTGTGGATTCAAAGAGAAGGCATCGCTGAGGGAGAAATCCGAAGAAAGGATTGGATTCTCCCTATAAGAGAGTCAGCGGCCTGGAGCCCTTGAAGAGATGCCATTGGATTATTTGGATTTAATTAAATAAGTTTAGAACTTATGGAGCACCAGTGGCACGAATAACATTTTGTGATGGATGTACTCAGCAGTGAGTAGATTCACATCACGAGAACGAGATGAAGAAGAAGAAGATTTAGGAGCCATTTGTGAATTTAGATTTAGGGTTTGGACTTAAAGAAGAAAGAGAAAAGGATCTCGAATTGTGAATGATTGAAAGAGTAAATGAAGGAATTTTGAGAGAAGTAAATGAGACGGATATATTGGTGGGGGTATATATAGGCAGTAAAATATTGCCAAAATATATACGAAAAGATATTTTAGTCTCCAAAAATTTGAAATAATTTGTAAAAAGTTATTTCCAAAATTTTGAGAATTCAAAATATTTAATACTTCCCATCAAGCATTTAATGCTACGACGGCTGGTATTCCCACTCACCCACTAACTTCACCAATACCCATAAAAAGTGCAGTACATTTCAGCAAAAGTCTTGACACGTAAGACATGTCAGGTGACGTTCGTGAGTGCGAGGTTAGTACTCGAGTAACATCACGTGTCACAAGTATCCACCAAGTAAAACACAACGTTATGAAATCTGGCTGACCACCATTTTGAGACAAGACCAACTAGCAACCAAAGAAAATTTAGATGTCAGTTTCAACTGATGAACTTCAGTTGCATTTTTCAATAATTTATTTGAAAAATATTTTGAGTCTTTTTCCCCTAAAAATGTGATCCATTTGATCAGTGACTAGTCTTTGAGTACATCAAGGCGTTCAATCTCCAACCAATCAAGGATCACCTGGACCATCCTCAACTGAAGGGCCTCTTCAGTTTAATGAGGATTTAACATACCCAGTTCACTGATGAGATGTTTAAAAGTCTTTTCATCAAGAGGTTTTGTAAAACATCAGCTAACTGTTTATCAGTGGGATGAAATGTATTTCAATATCTCCTTTCATAACATGATCACGAATGAAGTGATACCTGATATCAATAGCTTCGTCTTTGAGTGCATCACTGGGTTGTGAGATATAGCAATAGCACTGGTGTTGTCACAAAAGATTGGGTTCTTGTGAATTTCATGCCATAATCAAGTAACTGGTTTTTGATCCAGAGAATCTGGGCACAGCAACTGGCCGCAGAAATGTATTCTGCCTCAGCAGTAGACATTGAGACTGAAGTCTGCTTCTTACTGGTCCAACTCACCAGTTTTCCCCCTAGGAAATGACATCCACCAGTTGTGGATTTTCTATCAATCTTACAACCTGCATGATCTGAATCTGAATAACCCATTAGATCTAACCCTGAGCCTTTGGGATACCAAAGACCAAGGCTAGGGCACCCTTTCAGGTACCTGAAAATGCGTTTAACAGCATGCAAGTGTGATTCTTTTGGATTTGCCTGAAATCTGGCACATAAACATGTTGCAAACATTATATCTGGTCGACTGGCAGTTAGATACATCAGTGAACCAACCATTCCACGATATTCTTTTTGTCCACTGGTTTTCCATTTGGGTCAGAGTCCAAATTTAATGGAGCTGAAATAGGTGTGGTTTTTGATGGGATTGAATCAAATTTGTATTTTCTCAACAAATCTCTGACATATTTTTCTTGGTTAATAAAAATACCACCCATGGTTTGTTTAATTTGTAAACCTAAGAAAAATGTTAATTCACCCATTAAACTCATCTCATATTCTTGAGACATAATTTTTGAAAACCTTTTACACATTCCATCATCAGTTGACCCAAATATAATAT
The DNA here is from genome assembly GCF_010389155.1 of Erigeron canadensis. Taxonomy (NCBI): domain Eukaryota; kingdom Viridiplantae; phylum Streptophyta; class Magnoliopsida; order Asterales; family Asteraceae; genus Erigeron; species Erigeron canadensis. Next base: position 14,301,245 of record NC_057761.1, read on the forward strand.
CATCAACATAAATTTGTACCAGCAAGATATCACCTTTTTCTTTCAAGATGAACAAGGTATTATCTATTGCACCTCTTTGAAAACCATTTTTGAGAAGATGTTTAGTTAGAGTATCATACCAGGCTCTTGGGGCTTGTCGAAGACCATATAAAGCTTTGTTCAGTCTATATACCCAATGTGGATGCTTTTCATTTATGAAGCCTGGAGTCTGCGTAACATACACTTCTTCTTCCAATGTGCCATTCAGAAACGCACTTTTTACATCCATCTGGAAAACCTTGAATTGCAAGTGAGCAGCATAAGCCAGGAAAATTTTGATGGCTTCAAGTCTTACAACTGGAGCAAAAGTTTCATCGAAATCAACACCTTCTGCTTGACAATAACCCTTGGCAACTAATCTAGCTTTGTTCCTGATAACGTTGCCATCTTCATCCATCTTGTTCCGGTAGACCCACCTCGTTCCAATGGGTTCTCTCTTTAACCCTGGAGGACAAGGAACAAACTCCCAAACGTTGTTCCTTTCGAACTGGTTGAGTTCTTCTTGCATAGCTTCAACCCAGCTTGGATCTGCCATAGCCTCGTCAATCTTCTTCGGTTCAATCAGTGATAAGAAGGTGACGTTCAAGCATTGATCACTTGTGGCTCTTCTAGTCTGAACCCCACTATCTGGATTTCCAATAATCTGCTCAATGGGATGAGCAGCAGTCCATTTAGTGTATTGACTAGGTTGGTATAATACAACATCAGTGCAAGACACCTGACGATCTCCAACAGATGTAGCAACTGGGGGAGGATCAGTCCAAACTACTTCAACTTCATCATCAGTGTCAACTGAAGAGTTGACATGATTATCTTCAAACAAAGGTATATCTTGAAGAACTGGAGAAGCTTGAACTGGTTCTGATGTTGTTGTGGCACGCACATCAGATCCAATTACCAGTTTTTCAGGTAGGTTAAAACTGATAGAAGGATAAATGAGGTGTCACACATGTTCTCCTTTTCCATTACTGGTTCCAAGACTTGATGTCTGGAAACATTTTCTGGTGTACTAACTGATTGATGAACCTGATCAGATACACCAAAATCAACTGGGACAACTGAAGATAAATCAAGGGTTGGTCTTTTGTTGATTGCTTCATTTGATTCATCGAACGTGACATGAATTGTCTCATGTACCTTTTGGAGTCTATAATTATAAACTCTATAGGCTATTCTAATATTTGAATACAAAGACACCTTCGTCAGCTTTTGCATCAAATTTTCCCAACTGACTGGAATCGTTGAAAATGTAAACTGGACAACCAAATACATGGAAATATCCAATATTTGGTTTACGATTCCTGAGGACTTCATAGGCAGTCTTCCTGTGTCTCTTGACATAAACTGACCGGTTTTGGGTGTGACATGCAGTTGCCACAGCTTCAGCCCAAAAACAGGTGGGAAGACCAGATTCAGATAACATACTTCTGGCAGCTTCAATCAATGTGCGATTCTTCCTTTCAACCACACCATTTTGTTCAGGAGAACGAGCTGACGAAAAGTTTTGAGAAATGCCAGTGTCAGTGCAAAATGTCTCCAATTCTTTATTCATGAATTCTGTACCGTTATCACTTCGCAACTGACATACTTTCTTGGTATACTTGAGCTCAATTCGCTTGATGAGAGAGATAATTTCACCAGATGCATCACTCTTTGATCTGATAAATATCACCCAACAAAATCTGGTGTATTCATCGACCACAACTAAAGTGTATCTCTTACCAGCTTTAGTTTGAACATTCACTGGACCAAAGAGATCCATATGAAGCATGTGAAGAGGTTCAGTGATGCTGAAATTCTGCCTGGTCTTAAAACTGGCTCTTTTCTTTTGCCCATTTCACACCCTGGACATGGCTTCACCTTTTTAAGGAAAACAAGGGTATCCCATCAACTAGTTGCTTTCTTGACAACTTGTTAATATTTTTGAAGTTAAGATGGGATAATCGTTTATGCCACAGCCAGTTGGTGTCCTCATCAGCCTTGACATAGAAACAATGCTCTTTTGGAGCAGGCTCCATGTTCATCATGTACACATTCCCTTTTCTTGGTGCAATCATGACTACCTTCCAATCCTTGTTAAAAACAGTGCCTTGAGCAATATCGAACAGTACCCTATATCCATCATCACAAAGTTGACTGACACTTATCAGGTTATATTTCAAACCATTGACAAAAGCAACCTTAGTGAACTGAATCTGCCCATTGTCAACAACACCATATCCCTCAGTTTTCCCACTTCCATCATTACCAAATGTTACCGCTGGTCCATCGCAGACAGTGAATTCTTCCAGCAGGGGCTTACATCCGGTCATAGTCCGGCCAGCTGCGCTGTCCAGATACCAAATATTCTTCTTACGATCGCCCTGCACACCCAAGTAATTGATTAGTTATTTTTGTGAACCCATCTTTTCTTAATGGGTCCACTGGACTTCTTCTGAGAAGTCCCAGATACTTGACTGGGTGTTGAACTGGATGAGGAAACTGGAGGGTTCTCTCCAGTTTCCGGAATGAAGACAATTGGTTTTAGTGGAACATTGACCTCCTTTTTCTTTTCAAAGTTTGCTCCTTTTTGAGCAGATTGTTTCATCTTTTGTTTTACAACTGAAGAGGATGCACCTCCTTCCAAATTCTTAATTCTGGCAGTACAACTTTGTACCTGCCTTGACAAATTTTGGATTTGATTTTCCATTTTACCAAATGTTTTTTTCTTCAGGCTGCTGGCCTTTGGACTTTACCAAATGTTTTTTTCTTAATTCTGAATGTTTTTTTCTCATGATAAGTATGTAGTAGAGTATGCTAATGGCCAACAGTACGGCACTAATGAAATTGCTCTAGACTGTCCCTTGGTTTTAGTAGACAAGACTTTTACGATTGACCTAATTCCTGTTGAACTTAGTAGTTTTGATGTTATCGTGGGAATGGACTGGCTATCCAAACACCACGCGACTATTTGTTGCCATGAGAAAACAGTTCATATACCACTCCAGAACAGTGAGATCCTGATAGTACAAGGCGATAAGTCCACGAACGAGCTAAAGATCATCTCAGCCATGAAGTTCCGCAAGTACTTAGACAAGAAAGACCATCTCGTGTACTTAGCTCATGTCATCGACAAAAGTGCTAAAGAACTTAAAGTTCAAGACATCCCCATTGTGCGGGACTTTCCAGATGTCTTTCCTGACGATTTACCAGGTGTGCCACCTGTGAGACAAGTCGAGTTCAATATTGATCTTGTTCCCGGTGCAGCACCTGTCGCTAAAGCACCGTATCGTCTGGCTCCTCCTGAAATGCAAGAACTGTCCAACCAATTACAAGAACTCTTGAGCAAAGGCTTTATCCGTCCCAGTTCATCCCCTTGGGGTGCACCGATCTTGTTCGTTAAAAAGAAAGATGGCTCAATGAGAATGTGCATAGACTATCGAGAACTGAACAAACTAACCATCAAGAACTGGTATCCTTTGCCTCGCATAGACGATCTATTTGATCAATTGCAAGGTGCCTCGTACTTTTCTAAGATCGATCTACGTTCGGGCTATCACCAGATTCGTGTTCAAGATGGTGATGTCCCAAAGACAGCCTTTCGTACTCGCTATGGTCATTACGAGTTCCTCGTTATGCCATTTGGTCTGACTAATGCTCCAGCTATTTTCATGGACTTGATGAATCGTGTCTGTCGTCCGTTCCTAGACAAATTTGTGATCGTGTTCATTGACGATATTCTCGTATACTCCCGAAACAAGACCGACCATGAGCAACACTTACGTTCTGTTCTTCAACTCCTACGAAAAGAAGAGTTGTATGCCAAATTTTCTAAGTGCGAGTTCTGGCTTCGCCAAGTACAGTTCTTAGGTCACATTGTAAACGAGGAGGGCATTCATGTTGATCCGACCAAGGTTGAAGCCATCAAGAAGTGGGAGGCCCCGATAGCTCCCACTGAAGTTCGTAGTTTCCTCGGATTAGCTGGTTATTATCGTCGTTTCATCGAAAACTTTTCTAAGATCGCACTACCCTTGACACAATTGACGCAAAAGACTCGAGACTTCATTTGGAGTGATCAGCAAGAACAAGCATTCCAAACCATAAAAGACAAACTGTGTAAAGCACCTGTCCTAGCTTTACCAGATGGCACTGAAGACTTTGTGGTGTACTGTGACGCTTCACATCAAGGTCTAGGCTGTGTACTGATGCAAAGAAGCAAGGTGATCGCCTATGCATCCAGACAACTCAAAGTGCACGAAAAGAACTATACCACCCACGACTTAGAACTTGGAGCAGTTGTGTTCGCTTTGAAAATTTGGAGGCATTACTTATACGGAACCAAGTGTACTATCTTTACCGATCACAAGAGCTTGCAGCATGTATTCAACCAGAAAGAGTTGAACATGAGACAGAGGCGTTGGGTGGAATTGCTGAATGATTATGACTGTGAAATCAAGTACCATCCCGGAAAGGCGAATGTAGTAGCCGACGCGCTAAGCAGAAAAGAACGAGTCAAAATCTTATCCATTAAGGAGGCAGATCGTACAGACTTGAGGCAACTTGTGATCAAAGGCCAAGAGTTCGGCTTGAGATCGAAAGACAGTATAAAAGCTGAGCGGCTAGGACCCATCGCTCAGGAATTCGAAGTCGATGATAATGGAGTTAGAAAGTTCAAGAACCGAGTTTGGATCCCTGCATCTAATGGTGTTCGAGAGATCATCATGCAGGAAGCTCATCGTTCTAAATACTCGATTCATCCAGGCGCAGACAAAATGTACAAGAACTTGAAGCTAGACTATTGGTGGCCTGGGATGAAGAGGGAGATCTTTGAGTACGTCAGCAGATGTCTGACATGTTCTAAAGTCAAGATCGAACATCAGAAACCTTCCGGATTGTTGAAGCAATTGGAAATCCCGGTGTGGAAATGGGAGGACATTACTATGGACTTCATTATGAAACTGCCTCGTACGAAGAACAACCATAACTCTATTTGGGTTATTGTAGACAGACTGACGAAATCAGCCCGTTTTCTTCCTATCCGAGATGACTACTCACTGGAGAGACTTGCTGAGATCTATATAGACGATATCGTAACCAAGTACGGTGTTCCTTTATCAATTGTATCTGACCGCGATCCGCGCTTCACGTCCGACTTTTGGCAGTCACTTCAAGAAGCGTTAGGTACTAGACTTAATCTGAGCACCGCTTATCACCCACAGTCAGACGGGCAAAGCGAACGCACTATTCAGACTCTGGAAGACATGCTCCGTTCTTGTGCATTAAAGTTTAGAGGGAGTTGGGATAAACATCTCCCGTTGATCGAGTTCTCGTACAATAACAGCTATCACACGAGTATTCAGTGTGCACCGTTCGAGGCCTTGTATGGTCGCAAATGCCGGTCACCACTGTGTTGGCTAGACGCCGGTGAAAGGAGTTGGATGAAGCTTCCAGTTGTACAGACCACCATAGACAAGATAGCTGTTATCAAAGAAAAGCTTAAGGCAGCTCAAGACAGACAAAAATCCTATGCGGACAAACGCCGTAAACCTCTTGAGTTCGAGGTGGGCGACAAAGTTCTTTTGAAAGTTTCCCCATGGAAAGGTACCACCCGGTTCGGCAAGAGAGGCAAGTTGGCGCCTCGGTACATAGGACCATATAAGATCATTAAACGTGTAGGACCAGTAGCGTACAAGCTGGAACTACCGTTAGAGCTCGGCAATGTTCATGACACGTTCCACGTATCCAATCTTAAGAAGTGCATGGCTGACGACCCGACCATCATTCCTGTTAAGGATGTTCACATAGACGAAGGGCTCGAGTTCACCGAAGAGCCTATCGAAATCGTAGACAAAGATGCCAAACAGACAAGACAAAGCCGCGTACCCCTAGTTCGTGTACGTTGGAGTGCTAGACACGGGTATAATGACACCTGGGAACGTGAGGACTTCATTAAGAAGAAGTACCCTCATCTCTTTGACCGACGAGACTCTTAATTTCGAGGACGAAATCGCCCAAGTGGGGGAGGATGTAACAACCGACCCAGAAATGTTCTATTTAAGTTCTTAAAACGTGCATATGCCACTGGATCGGCCAGACAGTTTAATTTATATGAGTTATAGACGTACTTTAGATGTTCATTATGTGCTTATGTGAACTTCAAATTGATCTAAATATTAATATTGTACGACGAGTTTGTGATTACGTGCAATAATATAATAAGTTCGGTTCGTAAATGTTAAAAGTTCATAAAAGAGCTCAGCTCAAATTAATTGCAAAATGGTCCTTGTAGTTGTGAAATTTCATTTTTATGGTAAGGTATATAAAGAAAGTGTAAAACCCTAAAAGTTTACTATTCATCACCTCCTACCTCTCTTCACTCACTCCCCACACCAAGAAACACACACTAAATTCATCTCCTAATTTCGGTTAGTTTGGGTGAAATCATTGATATCATTAGCTTCCTTGTAATCATCAAAACGTGTTTCTGTAATCAGTTTTGAGGTAACAACAACAAATCTTATGTTTTTGATGAGAAAAATTAAAAATAAACTTTTAGACTTGTGTTCTTGATGATTTGGTCGATTTTGATGTCAAAAACGTGTTAAAGATTGATGGGTTTATGTTTAAATGTGTCTAGTAACTGTTTTGTGATCAAAATTTGGGTCGTAACATGCCTTAATCTTCAAAACTCGTGATTTTGTTAAGTTCAGTTTTATGTCCGTATGCCTGCAGCATCAAACGAAATTATCTTGTTCAAAACGAAATTAGCTTAACGAACTTAAGGTTTAACTTCGTTCAGTTCAGTCCAACGAACTTAAGGTTTAACTTCGTTCAGTTCAGTCCAACGAACTTAAGGTTTAACTTCGTTCAGTTCAGTCCAACGAACTTAAGGTTTAACTTCGTTCAGTTCAGTCCAACGAACTTAAGGTTTAACTTCGTTCAGTTCAGTCCAACGAATTTAAGGTCTAAGTTCGTTCAAGCTCAGTTCAAACAGACTTAAGGCTCACCTTCGTTCAGTTCATGTACGTAAAGTTCAGTTAAAACTATTTTGAGTCAAAATGTTCAAAGGACCAAATCATCAGTTCATCAAGGACATTTGTGATTTGAATAATCACTTAGACTAATACATGTACTTCTATATGGTTATTATGTGCATAGGAGTTCGGCAAGGCGTAATTGGATCCCGATAGATATACTTATCTATCTTTGTACTTGTTCACTGTACTAGTTCTATATATTGTACCAGATCAATGTGAGTTCACTTATTCCCCCTTTCGTACATTTTTAAAAGTTCTTTATCGGGGACTGAAAAGCATGAAAACTATTTTGTACTTATATATATATACAGACTTATATATATATGATCTTGACTGTTCTACGTACTATTTTGAGACAGACAGGCTATTTATGTACAGACTATTTTCAGACAGACTATTTACTGACAGACTATTTATGTTATGATACTTATTTTCTAAATGTGTGTTCTAGATCTTGAATGGGCAGGATCTTGAATACATTCTTGTATGTACTTATTGTCTATGTATGAGACCTATGACTTACTGCTATCAATTCATCTCCCACCTGTTCTGGGAATGGACCGTAGGTATTATGGACAGCGCTGTTAGGGTAGGCCCATCCTCATTCTCCTCAGGACAGGAGAATGCATATTACCTAGACTTATTGATCACCTGTTCTGATCACATGCTCTGGTCACCGGTTCTGACCTAGTTCGTACTTATATACTATCTGATTACATGAGTTCCCTGAATTTTCACAGCTCGTTATGGCCAAGCGGTTTAGCAGTAATAATAGACATACATATTAAGTACATTACAGATTCTAAACTATTGTTATTACAGCAAGGTGCATTTGACAGCCGTACAGACTATATGACTTGACTTTTATACATACCGGTATTATGTATATTTATAAAGTACTTTATGTGAATCTCACCAACTACTTTCGTAGTTGACCTTTGAACTTACATGTTTTTCAGGCTAGGTACTAGATCTTTAGCATAAGAGTCTTCCGTTCTAAGCGCATCCTTTTGGTGACGGTTCGTGCGTACAAGTCCTGGAGCTACGAAGGCCTTATTGCTATTCTAGTTCAAGTACTGTTCTATGAGACAATTGTCCTGTCCCATGAATTTGACTATCCTGATTCAGTTATATTCTGTAGTAACATTTGTACTTCTGATTTAGCCTTAATTATGATTCGTAATGACTTTGTTCTCTTGACATTTGATTAATCTTAATGGCTGTGTTGAACTTGTACTGTGTGCATTCGTACTTGTCTGTGCATCCCGTATATTCCGCTTTAGCGGGGTGTTACAGTGGGTAAAACAGCTGCCATCTGAAGATCACCAGATTTCCAGGCAGTTTTTTGAGCATCAATGGTTTTAGAAAAAGCGTCATAATTTTTACCAGATGCTTGAACCCAAGAATTGATAACCATATGTTCTTTTTCAAGATCAAATTTCAATTTTTGGTTATCTCTTACCAATGCCTCGTTTTTCAAATCTGACTCTTTAAGAGCCAACTTGACACTTTGCAGATCATTTACTTGACTTTTCATGTTGTTTAATTCAACCAAAACTGTTTCTAAATATCTTTCACAGTCAGTTCTCATGGTTTCAACAAATAACAAGTCATCATTCAATGATTCAGCAATATCCAGTTTTAGTTCTGAATCAATTTCGATATCATAATCCCTTACCTTCTTTAAAATGATATCAACCCATCTTCCAGATACAACATCATCCTTCACCACTGGTTGTTGACTCTCCAATGCCATGAAACACATATCTCTAATCTCTTCTTCATCATCAGATGAATCATCAGAGAGTTCCCATTTCCCTTCAGTTTGAGCCATCATGCACTTGTTCTTTTCTTTCTCATTATTTTGTTCAAGAGACATGAGAGCAATCTGGGCCTTAAGTTTCTTGTATTTGGCCTTATAACCATCAGTTTTAACAAAGTTTGGGACAATAGGACCAGTTTGGTCGTTCATCTGACTAGATCTGCATTCCTTCATGAAATGGTCTTTCTTACCACATTTATAGCAGGTAAGATTAGCCTTATCCATTGAGATTGAATTGGAAGCATTATTGGACCCATAAAATCGATTAGATTTATGCTTAAACTTATTAAAGGTTTTAGCAATCATGGCAACCAGATCATCATCGTCAGTTTCCTCACAACCATCACTGAGATTAGTGGTTAGGCCAGAGTTCAAAAAGTTGTTTAACATTTCCTTCATAGAATGTGACTGGACATTCTCAGTAGACATTAAAGCAGCACAAGGTTGCCCAGAAAAGTTGGCAGCCTTGGAACTCTGAGCATGGTTTAAAGCATCTTGCTCAGCCAGTAATCTTGTAGCATCATTATCTTCAGTGAATCTGAAGGCTCCATAAAGAGAGGCAAGAGTGTGGCTATGCAAGGTCTTTCCTTGTCTTAAGACAAGAACCATGTGTGCCCATTTGGATGGCAAAACATCACAGAATTTTTCAAGAAGAATATCCTTATCCTTCTCCACTCCCAAGCCTCTAAGTTGATTAATTAGCCCAGTAAATCTGGTATAAGTACCAGTTAAACTTTCATTGGGAAGAGCAAAGAAGGATTCATACTTCTTGTTGAGAGCAACCTTTCTAGTGACAATTGTGTCATTTCCTCCTTCAAACTGGAGAACTAATTCATCCCACATAGATTTTGCACTAGAAAATAGCACAAGGGTAGGAATTAATTCCTCAGGTGTAGCAGAAAGAATCATGTTTTTCAATTTGGTATCAAGATCAACCAATCTGCGATCCTCATCTGACCAATGTTCTTCAGATTTCTCCCTGGTGCCTCTTCTCCCAGTGGGATCGAGAAGAGGGCTAACACCACTGGACATGGGAATATATGGTCCATCCTTAAGGATTTTCAACATATACCTCTCTATCCCACCAAAATGCAAGAGCATTCTAGCTTTCCATGTACCAAATGTCTCACCATTCCCATCGAATTTGGGAACAGGAGAGTTGGAGTAATGTACATGAACGTGGTTAGCTCCAGGAGTTGGAGGAGGAGGAGGGTTAGTATTTAAAGGAGTAGTAATATTAGGATTAGATTCACTAGGACCAGAACCATTCTCACCTTCAGCAGCCATCGAAGCAGACCTAGGTTATAGAATTGAAACAATTCAACCTGCCTGCTCTGATACCACTTTTTAGTCCCAACTATTACTAGATGGGTGCTGAAGACACCTCTATGTCGATGGTGAGTGAACTTTGCAACACGATCAATTAATCTGGATGTGACCAGTTTAGATTGATCGTGTACCAGGTTAACTGGAATTAGGTATTAAGGTGACAGAATATTAATACAAGCAATAATATAAATGACGAGTATATAAACTGGTGAGACAATATGTAATTTTCAAGTGTATTTTATTTATTACTTGTTTAAATAAAATACAAGGTTGTTGTGGAACCAAGATAATACAAGAGTGTAAATATCCTAACAACCCATGAATTACAATTGATCTAAACTTGGAAATTCTCCTAAACAATCGAAACACTTAGAGTTGTGAAATGTTTCTTTTTGCGATTGAGAGAATATTGCACAAGTTCACCAATATTGCAGAATATATGTATTTGCAAAGTTGTTGAAACAGCTTGTGCAAGGACCTCTATTTATAGTCGAAAATTGAGCATGGGGATCTCAACTTCGATGTACAAATATGGTTGACAGCATACAAAAGTATTGTTTAAATAATCCTTTGTGTGTGTTAAATAAAGTAAGACAAAAGGTTACTTTATTCAACCACTCTACATCTTTGTATCTTTATCCAAAGACAATATTATTGTCCGGTTAAAAAGGATGTAGAGTAAAAAGGTCCTCCTCGTAATCAGTGTAAAGCATTTACACTGGAGGATTCTCCAGTTGATTGATCTGGTAGATTGTCAACTGGGCTTTGCTGCCATTGCCAATCTCTATCTTCCATTTGTTGTCTTTGACTTCAACTGGAAGGTCTTCAGATTCTAGTCTTCTGATCTCAACTGGAGGAAGTCATCAGTTGCTAAACCTGTACAATGCAACTGGACTTCTAATATTTCGGACAATTCCTTATGCTCTCCAGATGTCACTGGAGAGCTCCAGTTTAGCTTAAACTGGACCTAACAGTATATGTATTTTATAAGAGTATTTGTATTTAGTTGTGGTGTAAGTTAATTATTTATCCCATTATATGTACATGTGTGTGTCGTGTATGTATGTATGTATGTATGAGTGTATATAAAATTTTGTGTTCTTATATTGTTACATGGTCCATTGGTTGCATTCTTGTATTTATTTTTAAACATATATATATACACACTTATTGTCATTTGAAAACCCTTATATACTTTTATGAGTTATAAATATTTTTAAGTTGTTCATGGCATTTTTATGACTAAATATTATTTAGTTGACTTGATGGAACAATTTGTTGGACATTTATAAGGATTTTTTGATTGTTATCTCAACTTGTGAAACTTATATTATTATTTATAATTTGATTAGATATTAATTAAAATTTTTGTTTGATGACATTTTATTAAATTGAACTTAACACTAATAATAGCTTTAGATTGCTAATTTAGGGGCATTATCTACTAGCTTCAAGTTTAACTATGGCTTGCGGGAACATAGACAACCTAACTACCACGTATATAATATTTAAAAAGTAGGGTTGTTACAATATATACACACATCTTATACAAATATACTACAACTTTTATAAAAAAAAGAAAAAAAAGAAAAGGAAAACCCCTTCAATACCCCCCCATTTGGGCGTCCCCCTTCACACACACACACTCACCACTTCATTTCAAATTTCACCTTTAATCACATTCTTGAAACTCTCATTTTACACACTCTTCACACAACAACTTGTCTCCTCTCAAGCAAAACTTCTCCTCCCTCCTTTTCTTCTTATTTTCAGATCAAACAGGGGGAAAAACACAAGGAAAAATCATACTTAAACTATGTTAATAATAAGGATTGTTATGGAATAAGCAAGGGTTATAGTAAGCTATAGATTAAGGGTTGTTTTAAGCATAGTGATGAGCGTCTATTTTGTGATAAAAACCCGTAGTGAAAGGCTTCATTTCTATGTCTAAATGAGTTATTATTCCGGAACTATTGATACTTAATGAATCGTATGTTTATGTAGGTTCACGGAAGACGCGAGAGAGGGTAAATGGCATCAAGTGACTCAAGAAGGAAGCCTATGAAGCCACAAGACATTTGGACGAAGACTAGCAAGCGGATCATGAAGAATTAGAGGCTGACATGAAGCATGCAACCACGTATTAGTACTTTGGGCATAACTTCTTCATACGGACTCCATTTTTTACGAGTAAGCTATCCACGGACTCCAGCAGCGCTCATTTTACTATAGAACTGCTGGAAGTCATCCTGAAGTAGCACCAGCGCCGCTGGCCCATCAGGCCCAGCCACCAGCGTCGCTGGTCAGCCCACCAGCGCCACTGGTCAGCCCAGTTCAGCTAGGTTTTATCTGAAAACCTATAAATACCCCTCTACAACCCTAGGGCCGTAGCTTGCTTCCTCCAGTCGACTTGGGGGCCATTTTTAGGGTATTTCCACCAGATCTAAACCCTCTTAACACCTCCATATCATCTAGAAGATTAAGCACAAACAATCAATCAATTTCTATATCATAATTAATTAGTAGCAGTCGCATTCAATATTAGGAGGGTTCTTCAAAACCTAGGAGAGTGTTCGGTGTGGCGCATGCGTAAGTCACCGCGGCGTGATCAACAGTAACCCGACATCATCAGTTCTTCACTCTTTAGTTTGATCCTTTCCTTTTATTATTACTATTTTTATTGTTATTAGGTTACTGTTGCAAGACTATTATTTGACAATTATTGTTATGGATTTATTTATTTTAATAATTATTAGGTTTAATTATCTTGTCATGAGTAGCTAAGTAGTTTTGCATCTATTTGGATAATGTGATCATGCCATGATAGTTTTCTATATTAGATAGTTGAACCGTTTCTATGCTTGTCGAAGATCCATGGTTATTGAGTCAGACAAATGTTATTGGTTTTCATATACAAATCTTGTTTTACTGACTTGGTTTGGTCGAACTTGCGCTAAGGCCTCAGGGTCACTAAACATGTTTGTGAAACATTAATCGGTCTATAATTAATGTAGTATCTTGACTTGTAACCGAGCGGGGGATGGAAACTAATAATTTGGCTCAACTGAACATGTGTTTATTTAGGTTAATCTAGTTGATCTGGCAAACGAAAACCGGATCCGGGTGACTAGGGTAATCAGTGTCAAGTAACTTTTTAAGAAACCTAAAAGAATCTTGACTTACGTTAAAGATTAAGTGATAGTTACAAAACTCATGTCTTAAGGCATAACAGTGAATCTAACGAGAATCTGCTTATTGGGTAGTGTTAGTCTAACGACAGCACTAGTAAATTTGGTGAATCTAACGAGAATCCTTACGTGAGAAGAGTTGTTCAACATTTCTAAACCGTTTTCTAAATGATCATGGCATGTGAACTGTTCCAAGTAGATGCAATGTTTCAATTATTATTGTTTTGCTAAATCAATCAATTTATGTTTTTATTATTTTAGTTTTATTTAAGTCGTGACAAACCCCCAAATCCTAGAATTACACCTAGCTTAATTCTTAGACATAGTCCCTGCGAACGATCCTGGTCTTACCTATTTGCTATACTATGAACGAACGGGTCCACTGCTCGTGAGTGAGTGTAGTAGAGAAGTTAACCTTGTACTTTTATAAATTTTAAACTCATCAAAGTTTTTGGCGCCGTTGCCGGGGACTATTAGGTTAGAATTTAGTTAGGTTAGGATTAGTTTAATTTTTTGTTTTTAGTTAGTCTAGTTTAGGTGTTCATTTCATTTTCATTATTATAAAAAACCATAAAAATTTGAAAAATAAAAAAATCCAAAAATATTTTTCTTTATTAGTTTAGGTTAGTTTTAGTTTTAGTCTTTTCATTTTAGTATTTTTATTTTTAGATATAATTAGTGCTTTTCACGGGTATAGCTAGTGTCTGTTTTGCAGGATTAGCATTACTCATGGAATTTGAAGGTTGTGGATCGAATGACGAGTATGTGCCTTACATGGATGAACCAATAAGGACACGAACCCTTGAAGAGGAACCGGACGAAATAGACGAGATGATCAACCAACTCAACAAGAAAATGAAAGAAACACGCGAGCTCTTGTGCATTCACGGAAATAGAGTCAAAGAATTGAAAGGTACAAAAGAGTTCGCGATTAGGGCCAACGAGTGGATGAAGGATATTGAAGTGTTTGAACTATGCAAATGGAAGTTGGGTAAGATGAAAGAAAATATGAAGAACCGTCGTGAGGAACTTCGCAAGGAATTACAAGTTTCTCAGTCAACCCCCGAAGATGGAGATGGAATACCACATCCGGAACAAAGCAAGATTCAACTTGCTGATGTGGAGAACCATTCTTCAACTACTGATGCAGTCCCGGTCAAAAAGGAGCAAGAGCAAGGCGAAAAAAGTCAAATCGAAGATTCTGAAACTGTCCCCTTCTTCTTGCGAAGGGGAGACGATTGTAGAGGAAGTTGAAATGAAGCAAGAAGATTCAACCCCAAGGAGAGACGACTATGACATACCACATCTGGAATCGCACGAGTCGAGTAAGGAGAATGTGAGTGATCGTGTTGATGTGGTATTGGAGGAAGAATGTGAAGTCATTTGGGATGAAGCTCATAAGGAAGAACGGGAGGACATTAGTTGGGAGAAGTCTAACGACCGACTAGAGGATTTCTCACTTTTCAAGTTTAGACCTCCCGACACTTTAAGTGTGGAGGAGTCCTTTATCCCACCGGCTCGATACAAAGTGAACCATAAGGTCACTTATTCAGGTAAGCATTCTGAATCCTCTTTTGATTTTACATTTATACTTGAGAATAATTGGCAGGTCCCGGAGATTGAAAGCTTAAAATTCAAGAAGGAGATTGAAGAACCGGAACCTGGCCCAGACAGAAGGAGCGCCGCTCCCACTGCTGGGCAGCGCCGCTCATGGCACCCAGTCAACAACCAGCGCCGTTGGCAGCCCCGTTTCAGACATATTCGTGTTCTAAGTTTGTTTTGACCCCGGAATGGACTTCCAATCAGATCCGGATCGCTTTTCTACAAGAAACGGAGCGTGAAACAGGTAAGCATTCGAACCTATTTGATTTATTATTTGCTAAACTGCTTTCCTTTGATTTGTATGTAGGAGTGCCGAAGCCGCTAAATCTTTTCAAGAAGATCTTGGCATGGAAGAAAGAGCCGGATAAATGGCAGAAGGCTCTAATGATTGCTGAAGTTGAGGACACGGGGCAACATCATGTGCAACCCAAGTCGGGTTATCCAGGGAGCTTTTTAACCTTTTATGTTTTTAATAGTTTTGAATGCATTAAACATGGTTAATCTTAGGGCTAGTAGTAATTACATACATTATTGCTTATTCTTGAAACTAGCCCCCGACCTCTTAGCTCCCGACCCCTTAGAATGGATGGACATAAGCCTTAACATGCAATACTTTAAGGTCATATGTCATAAGGGTATTCTTGAAATGGTATATGTTAGGATGAAAGGTTGGAGTTTTGAGATGAGTATTGAAAAGAAAACTAAGGATTTTGACATCTTAAAAATGAAATGGAATTTTGAGAAGGTGATTGAATCGGTTTGGCTAATGGTCAAGATTAGCTTCACATTCTATTCACCTTTTTTGCGTAAACCGCCCGACACTTTAAGTGTGGGGGCGTTTAAGACCCCGCCATGGTAAGTTTGGAGAATGAGTCCGGCTGAAGACTCGATAAATTTTGCGCTTCTTGGGAGGCAACCCATGTATCTGTTTTATTTTTATTGCATTAGGTCATTTCGTATTTCTATATAAATGTAAGTAGTGAATTATTCAAGTATCCCCAGGTACCAGGATCCTTTAGGTTCACTAGTTAGTTTATGAAAAAGTCGATCAGTCTATAATTGACCAAGTCTATTTGTCTTTTTATGAGTCAAGTGGTTGAACAAGCAAGTAATCGTGTTTTTCATTTTAGTTTCTTTGTTTTAGTGTTACTTCGTTATTTTCTGTTTTGATATGCAGACAAAAGGTTAATCATGACCTATGCAAGTGGTAAGGAGGAGAACATCAAGGAACAAGGTTGCACAATGACAATTTGGAGAAAAATTGGTTCGTGATTCAACACTCAAGACGAAGCGGAAATGATTGATATGAAGAGTTTGGCGCTGTCTCGGTATTTAGGCCATAACTTCTTCATCCGATGTCCGTTTTTGACGAGTGACCAGGCCACAGAACCGGGAGAGAGAGAGCTACAACTTTAGTTTTGAGCAGATTTCTTCATTCTAGACGACCAGCGCCGCTGGACCCTCTTAAGTGCCGCTGGATGTACAGGCTTTTCACCAGCGCCGCTGGCACCTTGCCAGCGCCGCTGGGAGCTCCATCCGCAGTTCTAACTTCATTTTAAACCTTGTTATCACATTCCTAACACCTCTCAATCACCTAACACTTATCAAGAGCTACTCAAACCTTTGTTAGCACATCTAGATCACCAAAAAAACCCAAAAAATCAGAAAAACCCGAAAATCCAAAAACAAAAAAAAAAAATTAAAAAATCAGAAAATCCCAAAAAGAAAAGAAGATGGAAAAGCAACAATGGATCGCCATCAAATGGAGACGACGCAAGTCACTGAAGATTCAACATCATTCAAGTCGCTCCGCAAATGCCATCTTCAACAACCATCATGCAATTTAAGACTCGGGAAGTGTCGTTAATCCTTTGATTTTTACTTTTTACGTGTTTTTCCTATTACCCTTAGTTTTATGTCTAGTACAACGAGGACGTTGTACAATTTAAGTGCGGGGGGATGGAATAGGAAAAACCCTTGGTCTAATTGTGTGATAATTCAAAAGTTTTCTACTACCTATTTCATGCAAATTTAAATTTTTTCTTGTGTCTTAAAACATTTTTGAGAAATAAGCATAGTTAAAGGTAAAGGATGACGATAAATAAGCAATATTAGCTTTGGTAGATGAACAGTTAGTTAGAATTGTTAGCTTAACTATAGATTTGTGGCTCTTCATTCTTCCAACTGGATAGAGCTTAAACTGAAACTGTATGCGATTATGTTTGCCATAGCACACTTAACCGGACTTTAATATGCCCAGCAATTAGAGCTATCTAGTCATTAGTATAGGTATATTAATTGGACTTAATTATACGTGCTTGTGTAGGAACTAGTTTAGATGTATGGTTCCCCTTAATTCTTACACTATTTAATGTGAACTAGTTTCATGCGGAGTAGGAGTATGAGTCATCTGGGGACTCTGATAATGTCTATTGCATGAATAATGTAATATCTTTAAGAAAAGGCAATCAGTAGATTAAATAAAGTTCAAAGAACCAATAACATGTAAAATCTAAACGCATCAAGTTATGTCGCTTTGCGCGTGGGGAACCACTTACCTGCCACCTCTGTCTTGATGTCAACCATTAGTTAAGTTATGTCGCTCTGCGAGTGGGGAACCACCGACCTGTCACCGTTGTCTCAACTATTAAAGATGATAAGTCGTATAACTGCTTTAGTATCTCGCTAGTGAGCATGAATGTTGTGTAAAAGTATATCTAAGTAGTGACTCACAAGTACACAAACCTTGAAATGTGAAATGCCTTACTAGTAGCTAGTAGTTCTGATTGCTATACAAACCTTAATTAAGTGCTTAACTAGTCAGCAGAAGGAAGTAAGATTGAGCTGTAAAATATGTGGATATATAGAACGGTTTTAGAGGTATTAACACGAACATAAAGTTAGCTTTTAGTTTTGATTGACCAATTATCTTACCTCTAACTATAGCCTACCGATTTTGTCTAAAAGCTTTCTCAAATCATTTTGCATGACTAATCTTGAAATGTTATAATGAAGTAGAATAACTTGAACACTTAAGTAGTCCGCTCATCAATTGTTTTATATTCCTTGGACTATTTGCTTGAGGACAAGCAAAAACTTAAGTGTGGGGGTATATGATGAGCGTCCATTTTGTGACAAAACCCGTAGTGAAAGGCTTCATTTCTATGTCTAAATGAGTTATTATTCTGGAACTATTAGTACTTAATGAATCGTGTGTTTATGTAGGTTCACGAAAGATGCGAGAGAGGATAAATGGCATCAAGTGACTCAAGAAGGAAGCCTATGAAGCCACAAGACATTTGGACGAAGACTAGCAAGCGGATCATGAAGAATTAGAGGCCGACATGAAGCATGCAACCACATATTAGTATTTTGGGCATAACTTCTTCATACGGACTTCGTTTCTGACGAGTAAGCTATCCACGGAAAGGCGAGAGAAAGATCTACAACTTTTGTGTTGGACCTGTAGCCTCCAGCGGTGCTCATTTCACTGTAGAACTGCTGGAAGTCATCCTGAAGCAGAACCAACGCCGCTGGTCAGCCCAGTTCAGCTAGGTTTTATCCGAAAACCTATAAATACCCCTCTAAAACCCTAGGGCCATAGCTTGCTTCCTCCAGTCGACTTGGGGGCCATTTTTAGGGTATTTCTACTAGATCTAAACCCTCTTAACACCTCCATATCATCTAGAAGATTAAGCACAAACAATCAATCAATTTCTATATCATAATTAATTAGTAGCAGCCGCATTCAATATTAGGAGGGTTCTTCAAAGCCTAGGAGAGTGTTCGGTGTGGCGCATGCGTAAGTCACCGCGGCGTGATCAGCAATAACCCGGCATCATCAGTTCTTCACTCTTTAGTTTGATCCTTTCCTTTTATTATTAGTACTTTTATTGTTATTAGGTTACTGTTGCAAGACTATTATTTGACAATTATTGTTATGGATTTATTTATTTTAATAATTGTTAGGTTTAGTTATCTTGTCATGAGTAGCTAAGTAGTTTTGCATCTATTTGGATAATGTGATCATGCCATGATAGTTTTCTATATTAGATAGTTGAACCGTTTCTATGCTTGTCGAAGATCCATGGTTATTGAGTCCAACAAATGTTATTGGTTTTCATATACAAATATTATTTTACTAATTTGGTTTGGTCGAACTTGCGCTAAGACCTCAGGGTCACTAAACATGTTTGTGAAACATTAATCGGTCTATGATTAATGTAGTCTCTTGACTTGTAACCGAGCGGGGGATGGTTAACTAATAATTTGGCTCAACTGAACATGTGTTTTATTAGGTTAATCTAGTTGATCTGGCGAATGGAAACCGGATCCGGGTGACTAGGGTAATCAGTGTCAAGTAACTTTTTAAGAAACCTAAAAGAATCTTGACTTACATTAAAGATTAACTCATAGTTACAAAACTCAGGTTTTAAGGCATAACAGTGAATCTAACGAGAATCTGTTTATAGGGTAGTGTGAGTCTAACGACAGCGCTACTAAATAGTTTGGTGAATCTAACAAGAGTCCTTACGTGAGAAGAGTTTTTCAACAATTCTAAACTGTTTTCTAAGTGATCATGGTATTTGAACTGTTCCAAGTAGATGCAATGTTTTAATTATTATTGTTTTGCTAAATCAATCAATTTATGTTTTTATTATTTTAGTTTTATTTAAATCGTGACAAACCCCCAAATCCTAGAATTACACCTAGCTTAGTTCTTAGACATAGTCCCTGCGAACGATCCTGTTCTTACCTATTTGCTATACTATGAACGAACGGGTCCACTGCCCATGAGTGAGTGTAGTAGAGAAGTTAACCTTATACTTGTATAAATTTTAAACTCATCACATAGAAAAAGGGTATTATAAGGGTTGGAGGCCACAAAAAATTCTGCCATCTTTTCATCTTCAAAAAGTCTTCTTCAAGGGTATATACCTTCATCTCTTTACTAGATTAGTTCTAGTTCATATGAAAAAGGTTTTATCAAAAGTTCATATTTTCTTCATATTTTCTTTTGAATATACACTTGATGAGGGCAAAGTTGATAGGATCTTTCTTTCCATGCTCATGCATGTTGAATCCATGAAGAAAGATTCTAGGATTCAACTAGTTTAAGACCCAAAAGTCTAGATATAGATTATATAGCTTTTAAAGTAGTTTTTTCTTTGAAAGATGGTTATGTTTTTATATATTTTGAAGTGATGATTTCTGGAAATTTATAAAAATATGGACTTTTGATGTTGTGTTGTTGGATCTATAAAAGTTAGCATGAAAAGTGTTGATATATGTTGATGGTTGTAAGATAATCTTTTTGCATGAAAGGATGAACAGGTTTTATATAAATTTATATAAAGTATAAAGGATATAAAGCTTGGATCAAAACATGTTAAAATAAGCTAGAAATCATAAACCGAAAACATGCAAAAATGCATTTTGAGCACACACATGCACCATAATTTTGTGGACAAGAAAATATGATGAACCTATTGGAAATAATGTGATTCAAAAGTATAACAGTCAAGTCATTTGATGCATGGCAAGATTAAGCTCAAAAATCACTTTTTCGGGTCAAATAATCACTAACCGAAAGCACAAAATTACACATATCACACCACAACCACTCTCACGACTTGAACCACCAAAATATGATGTACTTACTGTAATATTTGAATTAAGAATGAAAATCCACTTTAAGGTACCTTTATAGCTTAAGAAATGAGGTTAAAATCACTATTTCGGTAAACGATTTTTAATCATAAAGTCCTCAATTTTAAGCTATACACAAGAGAGGTTGAATTGATCCAAATTTATCTTGATAAAAGTTGCCTAAGAGGCCTAGGATTTTTGGAGCTTTTGTGGTGAGTTGTAAGTATTTCTATGATTTAATGGATTAAAATGATAATTAAAAATATATATAAATTAATTTATAAATTATAAAATTCATGAACTTGATTAAATTTACATAAGCAATGATAAAAGTAACTAAAACCTACTGGAGAAAAATAATTACAAGTGAAGAATCAAGTTCCATATCATTTAAAGGTAAATAATCAAGTAAAATTCACTAATTAATCACTATTATTAAATAAATAAGAATAATGCATAAATAAATGTATAAATCATAATGTTATAAATCAAAAAGCATAAAAATCAGTAAATAATCCATGTGTAATTATCCATGAATTTTAAAGATAATTTAAGGACTTAAAAATAATTATAAGGAATTATTATATTATTAAATCAAGAAAACAAATAAAGAATTAATTAAATAATATAAAATTAAATTAAATAAATAAAAATCAGATTATTAAACAAAGTATGCAAAAGAAATTATATATAAAACAAAGCCAAACTATCGAAATTTCAATAAACGTACAAAATTGTATAAATGACCATCACCACCAAATATCTTTCAACCAAATGATGTGAATAATATAATGCACTTGAATTCCATAATTAAACAACAACCAAAGATGGGCAAGTCTACTCGCATACATCTCATGATCAAGCTTATTAGTTCATGCAACACACACTTACGTTATGTATATTTAAATACTATGGTTTAGGCTTGCTTGAGGGGCGACACCACTAGGTGAAGTTCACGAATTTGATCAGCCCTCTTTAACTCTCGAAACAAGTGAGTCATAGCCCCCTTTCAACTCTTTTATATGTTTTACTTTTGGGGTGAAAAACATGAAAATTAAAATTGTTATCTTTTATGAAATGATACTTTGAAAGAATGTTTATGAAATGGAATTTATGATGTATCTTCAATGTGATATATGTTATATGATGAGCTTTAGTACTGTCAAAGTCTAGTCCTTGTTACATTACTATTAACTGATTGAGGCCTGTAGTTAGAGGGTTGTGCAACTAGGATTCGTCCCCTCACTCACATCAGCGGCGACAGGTTGTCTGGCCGCCTACGTGGCCGCCTCCAATGGTGTCGGTCGTGGGGTGCTCTAAACTACTTTATATTTAGTCGTCTCCATGGCATGTGTAACACCCCAACTAAGGCAGAATAATGAGATGTACACAAAGTCGAGCATTCAAAATAAATGATTATAAACAACATTCACCATAGCTTTATTTGATAAAAGAATTTTACAAATGTACAAGTATGTGAACCAATCTCCAGGTACAATATGTCTACCACACTTGGGCATTAAGTCCACGAAACAAATAACAAGCACATGAAATATTATACTACAATAATCAAGGCGGATTCCATTGCCCATCACAAGGTTTGATCTTTGACTCCAAAGTGCAATGCAAACAATCGTGATGCATATAAATCCTCAAAGCTTATGCTAATTCCTGAAAAGCATGAAGAAAAAGTGTCAACTACAAAAAACGTAGTTGATGAGTGCATAGGTTTTTATATAAATCTTGGTACATATCTATTTTAAAACTTAGAAAACATATTATTGTTACATTTTGAAATACCCAAACCATATAATTGACAAAATTCTCATCTCCAAATATCAAGTTTTCCAAATACCACAATGTCATTTTAAGACTTGGAAAAATCCATGGTAACTTATAAAGTTCTCATTTGTCAAAATCATCATGGGAGAAAAGTATATGAATCGATTAACCGTTTATCATACCAAAATTATTCAATTATCAAATTTGTTAGAAATCCAAAATAGTGATAAATTGTAATTTAAGTTACAGGACTTTTTGTTAAGTCACAGGCTTATGATTACTAAGGTTGAGGGGCTAATTGTGATAATTAGAATAATTGTTTAGATTAGCCTATAAATACCCCTTATCACCTTAGGAATCATAACCCTACACACATCCTTGATTCATTTTTCACACACTTAATACCATTTCACCTCTAATTCTCTCTCAATACACACACAAACACCAAGAACAGACACACTAACTAAACACCTTGATTCCTCCATTGTTAATGTGAATTCGGTGATATAAATCGTGTTATTACATGTGGTATGAGAGCATAATATCGTTTTGATATCGATCCATAACTGAATTCAATCACAATTTATCAAAAAATCAAAATTATTTCTGTTTTTTTGTTGTTCGTCATTTTTCATCACTGAAATTTCAAAATTCACCTCACAATTCACATAAAATCACAAATGTTTGTTCACCGTTAGATTCGTGATAGTTGATAACATAATCCTTTCAAGTTTCAAGTTCTAATTCGATCTGGATCACGAGTTCGAATTTTGAGTTTTTTTGACGCTAAAATTTGGGATTTGATTCTGTTATATTTTGTGTTGATATTTGTTAATCGGATCGTAGCTAAAGTGATTTCAAACTGTTTGCAAGTGGTTTCATGTTCTAATTCCCAGAAAATCAAAAGATATTGAAGTTTTTCAAGTTCATCAATGGAGTTTTATGTTGAAACTGAACTGATGAAGAAGACGACTCAAGGACGATCTTGAGCTAGGACGATCTTGCAAAGATCGTTTCAGTCTTCATACTTGTTTTTAACATTTCAGTGTTGTGGCTTGTAGGACGATCCTCATAAGATCTTTCTGACAAGTGTGGTTGTGTTGTGAAGTATTGATTGTGGCTAATTAATCCTTTTGGATTGGTTTGGTCAATTCAATTACATGGTAATAGCTGTGTTACTGAAAGTTTTGGAAAGAAAAACCAAGACGATCTCAATCAAGATCGTCTTAGCCTGTTGATACCAGGACGATCTCATTCAAGCTCGTCTCACTATTTGTGTATCCAGGACGATCTCATTCAAGATCGTCCCAGTTTTCTTTGAACAAGTTCTGGTTTGATTGATTTTGTGAAGTGTTGTGATTGGGAATCACACTCTTCTTGGATAACTGATCTTCGTGATTGGTTTTGCTCAATTCATTTCATTCCATCTCACACCGTTACTCCGCCCAAATCGTTTCAGAATACTTAGAAATTTTTTTCTCAAATTCAAGAAACCTAAAACGATCTCTTTTACAAGACCATTTCATTTCATACCATTCAAGATCGTTTCATCTCCAATCTAACAAGATCGTTTCATTCACTTTCCTTAAAACGATTCTAATCAAGATCGTTTCATTTCTTCAACCAAATTCAATTCAATTCTTAATTCAAACCAATTTCTAATGGCTACTCGTGAAGCATTGGCTTTGGGTACAGACACAAGACCTTCAGTTCTCTACCGTGGTAACTATGGACTTTGGAAGAAAAGGTTCATGGATTATGTGGAACGTCAGACTAATGGTCACATGATTCAGGATTCCATCATGAATGGACTTGCAGTGCATCGTCATCCTACTACTGGTGCTATACTGACTCCTGATCTTTTGAATGCCGAAGAAAAAGATCGAACTGCTGCTGACAACAGAGCTAGGTCATGCTTATACGAAGCACTACCGGATGAAATCTATGGCTCAGTTGATTTTTATGATACAGCAAAGGAGATTTGGGATGAAGTTGCAAGACAAATGGAAGGAGCTGATGTGACTTCAACAATCAGATTGACAAATGTCTTAACTGAGTTTGACAACTTCCAGAAATCACCAAATGAATCTCTTGAGTCAGTGTACTACAGATTTTGCAATGTAATCAATGAACTGAGAAAGAACAAAGTCAACAAAACTGAAATTGAGTTGAACATCAAATTCATCAAAGCTCTTGGTCCTGAATGGGAAGATTTTGGAACTCAAATCAAGCAGCATCAAAATCTGACCAAGTTCACCATTCATACTCTCTACGAATCTTTCAAACTGAATGAGCACCAAGTTCTAAGCAAGTACTCATCCAACAAAATGCCAGAAGTTGTATCTGCTGATCCTTTGGCATTGGTTGTTGAAAGAAAGATTTCTGAGGCTCTCAAGAGACAAATGACTATTGTTTCTTCGTCTGATGAGGAGGGAGAAGATGTTTTGGCTACAAGAGATGGTGTTTCTGATGAACTATATCAAGCTCTTACCGCTGTGACCAAGCATTTCAAAAGAAAGTATTACAAAGCGAGGCCAACCAACAACAATCTCCGTACTTCATCAACAAGTGCATTTCCAAAGAAGGAACACTATCATCACAAGAACTTTGAACAAGGTGAATCTAGTGGATCAAAGCATAAGGACAAGAAGGAAGGAAGTGAGAAACAAATTGTGGAGAAGGGTAATTCATTTGACAAAAAGTGTTATAACTGTGGAGTTCCTAGTCATTTTGCTGTGGATTGCAAGCTACCTCGCAAGAAGAACTATGAATACTATAAGCAGAAGATGCTTTTGGCCAAGCAAGTGGAAGCCGGACAAGCCTTAATTGCTGAGGATGATAAGTGGCTATTGCTTTCTGATGATGAAAATGAAGATCTGTCTGCAAATGTGTGTTTCATGGTGAGGTTTAGCAAGGACAAAGTGTTGGAAGCTGAAAGCATTGATGAGGAATATCCCGATGATGAGGTAAATCTCGACTCTACCTTTTCATTAATTAAGGATAAAGAGTCTTGTAGAATTGCCTTATCAAACTTGACAAAACATTTTAATTCTCTAGCCAACAAAAACAAAAAATTGAAAAATAGCATTTCATTTTCTTAAAGTGAGTATACAAAACTTCTTGAAGAACAATCAAAAGTACTTTTTGAATATGATGCTATGAAATAAGATTTTCAAAATTATAGAGAAAAAATGTTGGTTAAAGAATGTGAGATGAATGCCTCTCCTGATTTTAAGTTATTAGAAAGGTGTCATAATCTTGAAAAGACCATTCTTGATCTTGAAAAGGCCAATCAAGATCTTGAAATTCAAAAGACCAATGAATGGCTTCGGGTAAATGCTAGAAAAATGCTAGACAAATGGATGTTGATATTCTGAATAAAAAGCTCCAAGAAGCTAAACCAAAAACTGTTGAACTTGAAAGAAAAGTTTCTGACTTAAATCACAATTGCTTTCTAAAAGGCATTGAGATCGAAAATCTTGAAAAACAAGTTGAGGAACTTAAAAAGAATATACTTTTCTATCAAGAAAAGTTGTATAAAGTTGAACAAAATCCTCTCCTGGACATCACTGCCTTTTTCAATAAGTCAAAAATTGATAGGTCAGCACTTCTTCTCGGGTTGTGATTTGAGAATATCACTCCATTGAAAAAAGCCAAAGAAAAAATTGAAACTTTGTATGGTACAACAATTCATTCGTCCATTGGATGACGAATTTGAGACTGATGAAGTTGAGAAAATTCAAAACAATAAATTTTTGGTTAATTATGATGCTCTAAATACTTCTTACGAAACAAAAGAATCATCAAATTTTGAATTAGAAGAAATTGCATCTAATTTTCAAAACCAAGAATCTGTCAGGTCTCCACCTAAACCAACTAAATTGTATGTTCCATCCACATTTTTGGAAAAACAAATATAAGGTTTACAACAAAAGGTGGATTCTCAACAAAAACTCATTAATGACCTAAAGTCTCAAAGTCCGAATTCAGAGGATGAATTAGTTGTTGTTGATATTAAGAAAGTTTGTGTGAATGTTTCTACTCAAACTGACCTAAATTCCTTAGTAGACCATTCCACTCAGACTACCAGTGATTCATCTACAAATTCATCCACCCAAACCTTGACTGATTGTCTTGAATGTACTTGTCAAACTACTGCTACTTCAATAGCTGAAATTTATGTGCAATCTGATTTATCTGATGAAGATCTTGCGCATAGTTTAGTTTTGATATGGTACTTTTATCAGTTTTTCACATGTAATAGTGTTGATGAGCTAGTTGTTCAGCCTAAGCTTAGTGCTAGTATAGGTGTTGAAACTTCTACTCAATTCTCGTGTGAAACCAAAGATGTGTCAGTCCAAGTTGACCTAATTTCTGAGACTACCAGTGATGTGAAGTTGGACAACAAGATTTCTGATTTTTCTAAATTTTCAAAAGAATTCACCAAAGATGATTTTGACAAATTCATGGAGGGAGAATATGTTTTTGACTCAGAAACTGAGAAAAAGATTGTAACTATCAAAATCAAAGTAGAAACAAAAGAGGAATCTCAAAAATCAAAGTCCAAGGCCCCAACTTCATATTATTTTAAGGAACGAGTTAAACCCAAACTCGTCAAGACTGAACAAAAGAGTCCTACCCCTCCTACCCCTGTCAAACATGTCAAGAAGAAACAAGTTGAGACCTTACCAAAATCAAAGTATCAAAAAGTGAAACTTCTAAAAGACAATCCCAATGTTTCTTCGTCTAACTCTCAATCTAGTTCTTTACCTAAGGTGTCTAAGTCATTAGAACCCCTCGTTCTAATCTTCTTAGTTTCAATTCAACAGGTGGAAAGACCAAATGGGTTCCTAAGTCATTAGAACCTAAGATCACTAGTAAGCATGTTGAGGAAAAGAAGAAGAGGAGGAGGAGAAAGAATGTTGGGAATAGAAAGAAGAAAGTTTCTTTTGGTTTAAACAATTCATCTTTGGAAAACAATGTTAATAATTCCAAGGCTATGCCTTGTGGGTCTGTAAACAATGTTAATTCTCGTGCTTGTTTGAACGATGTTAGACATGTTACTTTTGATTCGAATGTGAATGTGCATACCTTTTATACAAATGTGCTTATTGATGGTGTGCTTGTTAATGCTCATATTGATTCTAAAGCATGTTTGTATGCATTTCCTAAGTTATACCCCCTGCCTGTGTTAACTAACCACAAAGGACCCGTCTTTAAGTGGGTACCTAAAGTCGGTTAAAATTTTTTATTGCAGGAAATAACTATCTGTGTTTGGATACTCGATTCCGGGTGTTCGAAACACATGACTGGCAATAAAGCATTGCTCAAGAACTTTGTTGAACGATTCATGGGAACTGTTCGTTTTGGAAACAACAACTTCGCTCCTATTCTAGGTTATGGAGATATTGAACGTAACGAAATTGTCATCAAGAAAGTTCATTATGTTGAAGGTCTAAGTCATAACTTGTTCAGCGTTGGACAATTCTGTGACAACAACCTTCAAGTTCTTTTTTGACAGTCCCTGTGCAAAGTCCAAACTCTAGATGGAGTTGATATCCTCTGTGGAGATCGTGGTGATAATCTTTTTACCGTTAATCTCGATGATAACCAACCAACTGATAACATCTGTCTCGTTTCAAAGGCTACTTCGAAGAATTCTTGGTTATGGCATAGAAGGCTTTCTCACTTGAATTTTCAAACCATCAATGCTTTGGTCAACAAGCAGCTTGTTGTAGGCTTGCCTGACTACACGTATGAAAGTGAGCATGTTTGTCCTTCTTGTGCAGTTGGGAAGATCAAAAGAACTTCTCATAAACCAAAGAAAATTCCACACACTTTGGCACCTCTTCATTTGCTTCACATGGATCTTTGTGGGCCTATGAAAGTACAAAGCCGAAACGGGAAGAGATATATCTTGGTTATTGTTGATGATTTTTCAAGATATACTTGGGTCAAGTTTCTTGCATCCAAAGAAGAAACAACTCAAATTTTGATCGATTTCATCACATCCACTCAAGTAAATCTTCAACTTCCAGTCAGTTACATCTGATCAGATAACGGTACTGAGTTCAAGAATGCCGTTTTCAATGAATTTTGCAAATCAAAAGGCATTACTCACCAATTCTCTGTTGCCCGTACCCCACAACAGAACGGTGTCGTTGAAAGGAGAAACCGAACGCTGGTGGAAGCAGCAAGGACAATGCTTGCTTATTCCAAATTACCTTCGAATATGTGGGCTGAAGCTGTTGACACTGCTTGTCATACTCAGAATCGGTCTATCATTAATTAGCGTCATGAGAAGACTCCTTTTGAGGTTATTAACAAACGCAAACCCAACATCAACTATTTTCTCATTTTTGGGTGTGTTTGTTACACTTTGAATGATCGGGAAAATGTTGGAAAGTTTGAGAAGAAAGGTGACGAAGGTTACTTTGTTGGTTATTCTAAGACATCAATTGCCTATTGTATCTTGAATCGTCGAACAAACACAATTCAAGAAACAATGAATGTTTGGTTTGATGAGATGTCTGGCATGATTTTTGAACAAGAAAGTTTCCTACCAACAATCACTGATCCAAGTACTTTAAGTGCTCCTACAAGGACGTCTACCTTAGCTTCTAATTTCAAGAAGTATTCGACTCCAACAAGTGAAGAATTAGATATTCTTTTCGAAGAATTCTACAATTCAAAACCAATTCATGAAAGGGAACCTCAAGTCATCAATGAATCTATTTCAATCAATGAACCAATTCAGACCAATGATTCATTTCCTGACAACAATCATGAACCATCATCAAGTTCTTCAAAGCAAGAAGAATCACCTTCAATTGATATTTATTCTCAAAAGAATGTTCAAGAACAACCTTCTCAGATAACTCAAACAACAAACCCATCAAATACTCCAACAAAACTCCAGTTTTCCATCTCTCAACAAAACTCCAGTTTTAATGATGATGATGTTGACATTCATCAACAAGATCTTCTTCCTCGTGACAACAAATGGGCACGTATGCGGAAAGATCATCCTACAGAGCAGATAATTGGAGATCCACAAGCTGGAGTAACTACTCGTACTTCAGTCAATGAGTGTCTTGTTGCACTTTCTCTTAGCAATATCGAACCCAAAACAGTCTCTGAAGCTCTTAGTGATCCAGAGTGGGTTAAGGCAATGCAAGATGAAATCACTTAGTTTGAAAGACTGAAGGTATATCCGAGGAAAGAAGAACCAATTGGTACCAAGTGGATTTTCAAGAACAAGAAGGATGAAAATGGAGTCGTAGTAAGGAACAAAGCTTGACTAGTTGCGAAGGGTTATTGCCAACAACCTGGTGTTGACTTCGACGAAACATTTGCTCCAGTTGCAAGAATAGAGGCCATTCGCATATTCTTAGCCTATGCCGCATTCAGAAACTTCACTGTGTTTCAAATGGATGTGAAGACTGCGTTCTTGAATGGTGATTTCAAAGTAAAAGTTTACGTGGAGCAACCAGAAGGTTTTGTTGATCCTCAAAGGCCGAACCATGTCTACAGGTTAGACAAGGCTCTTTACGGTCTGAAGCAAGCACCCCGAGCATGGTATAATTCCTTGACTACTTTCTTACTCAAAGGTAGCTTTACCAAAGGCACGATAGACCCTACCTTGTTTATTCGCAAGCAAGGTAAGCATGTTTTACTTGTCCAAATATATGTTGATGACAATATCTTTGGGTCGACCAGTCAAACTTTTTGGCGAAACTTTTCATCTCTAATGGTCAATCATTTTGAAATGAGCATGATTGGGGAATACTTTTTGGGTCTTCAAATCAAACAATCACCAAATGGTATTTTTATATCACAAGGTAAGTACATTAAAGATATGTTGAAAAAGTTTGACATGACTTCCTGTTCTTCAATTTCTACCCCAATAGCTGCTCAAACAAACATTAATGCTGATAAAAATGGGAAAACATTTGACCAAAAGAGATATAGAAGCATGATTGGTTCGTTATTGTATCTTACAACATCTCGCCCAGATATAATGTTTGCAACATGTATGTGTGCTAGGTATCAAGCTGCTCCAACTGATTTACATTA
Organism: Erigeron canadensis; assembly: GCF_010389155.1. Taxonomy (NCBI): domain Eukaryota; kingdom Viridiplantae; phylum Streptophyta; class Magnoliopsida; order Asterales; family Asteraceae; genus Erigeron; species Erigeron canadensis. Next base: position 14,331,748 of record NC_057761.1, read on the forward strand.
CCAAGCTGTGAAACGAATTTTCGTTATCTGAAGGGTACACTCAATCTAGGTCTCTGGTATCCAAGGGATACTGGATTCAATTTAACTGCCTATTCAGATGCAGATCATGCAGGTTGTAAGCTTGATCGAAAGAGCACATCTGGTACTTTACAATTCTTAGGTGATAAAATTGTGAGTTGGTCATCCAAGAAGCAAAATTGTGTGTCACTATCAACGACTGAAGCTGAATATGTGGCTGCGGCTAGTTGTTGTGCTCAAGTGTTATGGATGAAGACACAACTTACTGATTATGGTCTGAAATATGATCGTGTCCCTATCTATTGTGATTCTCAAAGTGTCATTGCAATTGTTATCAACTCAGTAAACCACTCTCGCTCAAAGCATATTGATGTTAGATATCATTTTCTCAAGGATCATATTGAGAAAAGGTGACGTCGAGCTCTACTTCGTGGGAACTGACTATCAACTTGCTGATTTGTTCACAAAACCACTGGATGAGAAGAAGTTTAACTTTCTAATCTCTAAACTTGGTATGTTAAATCTTGATCCTTATGTAACAACCGTCCCAGAAATGTTCTATTTAAGTTCTTAGAAACGTGCATATGCCACTGGATCGGCCAGACAGTTTAATTTATATGAGTTCTAGACGTACTTTAGATGTTCATTATGAGCTTATATGAACTTCAAATTGATCTAAATATTAATATTGTACGACGAGTTCGTGATTACGCTCAATAATATAATATGTTCGGTTCGTAAATGTTAAAGGTTCATAAAAGAGCTCAGCTCAAATTAATTGCAAAATGGTCCTTGTAGTTGTGAAGTTTCATTTTTATGGTAAGGTATATAAAGAAAGTGTAAAACCCTAAAAGTTTACTATTCATCACCTCCTACCTCTCTTCACTCACTCCCCACACCTTAAAACACACACTAAGTTCATCTCCTGATTTTGGTTGGTTTGGGTGAAATCATTGATATCATTAGCTTCCTTGTAATCATTAAAACGTGTTTCTGTAATCGGTTTTTGAGGTAACAACAACAAATCTTATGTTTTTGATGAAATTAGAAAATAAACTTTTAGACTTGAGTTCTTGATGATTTGGTCGATTTTGATTTCAAAAACGTGTTAAAGATTGATGGGTTTATGTTTAAATGTGTCTAGTAACTGTTTTGTGATCAAATTTGGGTCGTAACATGCCTTAATCTTCAAAACTCGTGGTTTTGTGAAGTTCAGTCTTATGTCCGTATGCCTGCAACATCAAACGAAATTATCTTGTTCAAAACGAAATTAGCTTAACGAACTTAAGGTTTAAATTCGCTTAGTTCAGTCAAACGAACTTAAGGTCTAAATTCGTTCAGTTCAGTCAAACGAACTTAAGGTCTAAATTCGTTCAGTTCAGTCAACGAACTTAAGGCTCACTTTCGTTCAGTTCCTGTACGTAAAATTCAGTTAAAAACTATTTGGAGTCAAAACGTTCGAAGGACCAAATCATCAGCTCATCAAGGGCATTTGGGATTTGAATAATCACTTAGACTACTATATGTACTTTTATATGGTTATTATGTGCATAGGAGTTCGACAAAGCGTAATTGGATCTCGATAGATATACTTATCTATCTTTGTACTTGTTCACTGTACTAGTTCTCTATTTTGTACCAGATCACTGTGAGTTCACTTATTTCCCCCTTTTGTACATTTTTAAAGTTCTTAATCGGGGACTGAAAAGCATGAAAACTAATTTGTACATATATATATATACAGACTTATATATATATTCTTTTGACTGTACTACGTACTATCTTGAGACAGACAGACTATTTATGTACAGACAGACTACTTTCAAACAGACTATTTACGTACAGACAGACTATTTATGTTATGATACTTATTTCTTAATGTGCTTTCTAGATCTTGAATGGGCAGGATCTTGAATACATACGGTTATGTACTTATTTTATGTATGAGGCCTAAGACTTACTGCTATCAATTCATCTCCCACCAGTTCTGGGAATGGACCGTAGGTATATGGACAGCGCTGTTAGGGTAGGCCCATCCTCATTCTCCTCAGGACAGGAGAATGCATATCACCTAGACTTATTGATCACCTGTTCTGATCACATGCTCTGGTCACCAGTTCTGACCTAGTTCGTACTTATATACTTTCTGATTACAAGAGTTCCCTGAATTTTCATAGCTCGTTATGGCCAAGCGGATTAGCAGTAATAATAGACATATATATTAAGTACATTATGAACTCTAATTTACTGTTATTACAGCAAGGTACTTTTGACAGGCATACAGACTTTTGACTAGACCTTGTGCATATCAGACTTATGTATATTTATAAAGTACTTTATGTGAATCTCACCAACTACTTTCGTAGTTGACCTTCGAACTTACATGCTTTTCAGGCTAGGTACTAGATCTTTAGCATAAGAGTCTTCCGTTCTAAGCTCATCCTTTTGGTAACGGTTCGTGCATACAAGTCCTGGAGCTACGAAGACCTTATTGCTATTCCAGTTCAAGTTCTGTTTGATGAGATAATTGTTCTGTCCCCCGAGTTTGATTATTCTGATTCAGTTATATTCTGTAATAACATTTGTACTTCTGATCTAGACTTAATTATGATTTGTAATGACTTTGTTCTCTTGATCTTTGATTAATCTTAATGGCTGTGTGAACTTGTACTGTGTGCATTTGTACTTGTCTGTGCATCCCGTATATTCCGCTTTAGCGGGGTGTTACAGTTGGTATCAGAGCCATGGTTATAGTGAACACCGAGTTTTTCCCTAAGGAAAACTTGAGCTATAACTTGATTCTACTCTGAGGTGATCCTTTGATGACCGGTTTGAGTAGTAGGTACTTTTATCATAATTATATGTAACCTGATCAACTACATATAACTAAGATAAAAGCACCTAGGACCTCAAGGTGTGTTATTGAAGGTGTCATCCAATTCTTAGAGCTCAATTAGGAACTTTGTTCAATATCGTTCATGTCCATTTGTTCTCTTCTGGTTCATTCGTGCTTGAAAGACTTACGTACTAGTACATCATCTATAGGCCTTAGAGCTTATACCATTATAGGTCCTTGACGTACGATCGACGACTGTTCTTATTTATATAACGTGCTATCAATGATTATTGTATATACGTACCACGTGCTTGGAGTTACAGACTTATACGAATCGTAATCAAGTTCTTATTTCTATCTTATTAGGGGCATAAGGAAGAATGCCGCCTAAGAGAGGGAGAAAGCCAAAAGCCGTACCCACTGCCGAAACCGTCGTTGAGCCCGAGCCTCAACCTAATACTCCTATCAACTTTACTCTAGAAGATGTAGCAGATCTTATCACCAACCGCATGAATGCGATGATACCCAACATTGCTACTCAAGTTGCTCAGATGCTAGCGATCCCGTTGACTGAAGGCACCAAGAAGACGCAGGAAGAACAAGAGCAGAACCAAATAGTGCACAGTGATTCTGAAGGTGCCAGTCAGATTAACACCAAAGTTGCTACTGAGGGCAGAGTTACCCGCAGCAGAGGTTGTTCATTCAGAACCTTCACTCAGTGCAAACCCCCAGTTTATACCGGAGAAAAGGGAGCTTCGGAGTTGTTGATGTGGTTTGAGAACATGGAGGAGGCTTTATATCACACTGAGACTGCAGAGGAGAAGATGGTTGAGCATGCTACTAGTCAGTTCGATGGTGCTGCCAGGTCGTGGTGGACTGGCGTTGTTTCTACTGATGGCAGAAAGACTGCATATGCTCACACTTGGGAAGAACTCCAGAAGATGATGAGGGCTGAGTTCTGCACCAAGGATGCGTTGCAAGAGTTAGAGCAGGAGTTTTGGGACTTGAAGATGAAGGGAATGGAGATTGAGAAGTATATCTTGAGGTTCAACGAGCTTGCCAGACTTGTACCACACCTAGCATCTACTGAGGAGAAGAAGATTGACCGCTTTATCTGGGGTTTGATCCCGGAAGTTCGCCGTGCTCTCACTAGCAAAGGTCCTAAGACTATGTCCAGAGCCACTGTATTGGCTAAGACTTTGACCAAGGACATCATCAGATCCGGGGATGTGTTGGAAAGTGTTGAGAAGGGAAAGAGAAAGGCTGAAGAGGTTGTTGAGAAGAAAGTTGAGCCCCCAAGTAAGAAGGGGAAGATTTTGAAGAATTACGCAGTGACAACTGTACCTGAGCCACCTAGGTATTCCGGAACTGCTCCTAAGTGCTCCCAGTGCCAGCTTCACCACACTGGTGCTTGCCCCACTTGTTACAACTGCCAAGGCATTGGGCACTTGGCTAGGTACTGCAGTGTTGTGTCGACAAACATGATCAGAGCTAATCCTCCGCCGGTGAACAGAAATCCTCAGATGAGGAATGACAGACTTCCTTTACCACCCCCTGCACTGGTTCAAAGAAATCAGAATTAGATTCAGAACGCCCATGTTCAGCGTGATGCCCATCCACGCGGACCAAGACAGCAGAACCATAACCGCCAGCACCAGCAAAACCGACAGGGCCCTGCTAACGCTCGAGTTTTCGCTCTGAACGCTGAGGAAGCTCGTCAGAACCCACGGGTTGTGACAGGTACTTATCTTCTGAAGGATCATTACGCTTCAGCACTATTTGACTCCGGTGCTGAATGTAGCTTTGTTGCATTAGACTTTAAAGCTAAGACTGACATGAAAACTGCCAGACTAAATGATAAGTATGTAGTAGAGTACGCTAATGGCCAACAGTACGACACTAATGAGATTGCCCTAGATTGTCCCCTGGTTCTAGTAGATAAGACTTTTACGATTGACTTAATTCCTGTTGAACTTAGTAGCTTTGATATTATCGTGGGAATGGACTGGCTATCCAAACACCACGCGACTATTTGTTGCCATGAGAAACCAGTTCATATACCACTCCAGAACAGCGAGATCTTGATAGTACAAGGCAATAAGTCCACGAACGAGCTAAAGATTGTCTCAACCATGAAGTTCCGCAAGTATTTAGACAAGAAAGACCATCTCGTGTATTTAGCTCATGTCATCGACAAAAGTGCTAAAGAGATTAAAGTTCAAGACATCCCCATTGTACGGGACTTTCCAGATGTCTTTCCTGACGACTTACCAGGTGTACCACCTGTGAGACAAGTCGAGTTCAATATTGATCTTGTTCCCGGTGCAGCACCTGTCGCTAAAGCACCGTATCGTCTAGCTCCTCCTGAAATGCAAGAACTGTCCAATCAATTACAAGAACTCTTGAGCAAAGGCTTTATCCGTCCCAGTTCATCCCCTTGGGGTGCACCGATCTTGTTCGTTAAAAAGAAAGATGGCTCAATGAGAATGTGCATAGACTACCGAGAGCTGAACAAACTAACCATCAAGAACCGGTATCCTTTACCTCGCATAGACGATCTATTTGATCAATTGCAAGGTGCCTCGTACTTTTCTAAGATCGACCTACGTTCAGGGTATCACCAGATTCGTGTTCAAGATGGTGATGTCCCAAAGACGGCTTTTCGTACTCGATATGGTCATTACGAGTTCCTCGTGATGCCATTTGGTCTAACTAATGCTCCAGCGATCTTTATGGACTTAATGAACCGTGTCTGTCGTCTGTTCTTAGACAAGTTCGTTATAGTGTTCATAGACGACATACTGGTGTACTCTCGGAACAAGACCGACCATGAACAACATCTTCGATCTATTCTCCAACTCCTTCGCGAGGAACAACTGTACGCTAAGTCCTCTAAGTGTGAGTTTTGGCTTCGCCAAGTACAGTTCCTCGGTCACGTTGTGAACGAACAAGGCATTCATGTTGATCCGGCCAAGGTTAAAGCCATCAAGGAGTGGGAGGCCCCGATAGCTCCCACTGAAGTTCGTAGTTTCCTCGGATTAGCTGGTTATTATCGTCGTTTCATCGAAAACTTTTCTAAGATCGCACTACCCTTGACACAATTGACGCAAAAGACTCGAGACTTCATTTGGGGTGATCAGCAAGAACAAGCATTCCAAACCATAAAAGACAAACTGTGTAAAGCACCTGTCCTAGCTTTACCAGATGGCACTGAAGACTTTGTGGTGTACTGTGACGCTTCACATCAAGGTCTAGGCTGTGTACTGATGCAAAGAAGCAAGGTGATCGCCTACGCATCCAGACAACTCAAAGTACACGAAAAGAACTATACCACCCACGACCTAGAACTTGGAGCAGTTGTGTTCGCTTTGAAGATTTGGAGGCATTACTTATACGGGACCAAGTGTACTATCTTCACCGATCACAAGAGCTTGCAACACGTATTCAACCAGAAAGAGCTGAACGTGAGACAGAGGCGTTGGATGGAATTGCTGAATGATTATGACTGTGAAATCAAGTACCATCCCGGAAAGGCGATTGTAGTAGCCGACGCGCTGAGCAGAAAAGAACGAGTCAAAATCTTGTCCATTAAGGAGACAGATCGTACAGACTTGAGGCAACTAGTGATCAAAGGCCAAGAGTTCGGCTTGAGATTGAAAGACAGTATAAAAGCTGAGCGGTTAGGACCCATCGCTCAGGAATTCGAAGTCGATGATAATGGAGTTAGAAAGTTCAAGAACCGAGTTTGGATCCCTGCAGCTGATGGTGTTCAAGAGATCATCATGCAGGAAGCTCATCGTTCTAAATACTCGATTCATCCAGGCGCAGACAAAATGTACAAGAACTTGAAGCTAGACTATTGGTGGCCTGGGATGAAGAGAGAGATCTTTGAGTACGTCAGCAGATGTCTGACATGTTCTAAAGTCAAGATCGAACATCAGAAACCTTCTGGATTGTTGAAGCAATTGGAAATCCCGGTGTGGAAATGGGAAGACATTACTATGGACTTCATTATGAAACTGCCCCGTACAAAGAACAACCATAACTCCATTTGGGTTATTGTAGACAGACTGACGAAATCAGCCCGTTTCCTTCCTATTCGGGATGAGTACTCACTGGAGAGACTTGCTGAGATCTATATAGACGATATCGTAACTAAGTATGGTGTTCCTTTATCAATTGTATCTGTCCGCGATCCGCGCTTCACGTCCGACTTTTGGCAGTCACTTCAAGAAGCGTTAGGTACTAGACTTAATCTGAGCACCACTTATCACCCACAGTCAGACGGGCAAAGCGAACGCACTATTCAGACTCTGGAAGACATGCTCCGTTCTTGTGCATTAGAGTTTAGAGGGAGTTGGGATAAACATCTCCCGTTGATCGAGTTCTCGTATAATAACAGCTACCATACGAGTATTCAGTGTGCACCGTTCGAGGTCTTATATGGTCGCAAATGCCGGTCACCACTGTGTTGGCTAGACGCCGGTGAAAGGAGTTGGATGAGGCTTCCAGTTGTACAGACCACCATAGACAAGATAGCTGTTATCAAAGAAAAGCTTAAGGCAGCTCAAGACAGACAAAAATCCTATGCAGACAAACGCCGTAAGCCTCTTGAGTTCGAGGCGGGCGACAAAGTTCTTTTGAAAGTTTCCCCATGGAAAGGTACTGCCCGGTTCGGCAAGAGAGGCAAGTTGGCGCCTCGGTACATAGGACCATATAAGATCATTAAACGTGTAGGACCAGTAGCGTACAAGCTGGAACTACCGTTAGAGCTCGGCAATGTTCATGACACATTCCACGTATCCAATCTTAAGGAGTGCATGGCTGACGACCCGACCATCATTCCTGTTAAGGATGTTCGCATAGACGAAGGGCTCGAGTTCACCGAAGAGCCTATCGAAATCGTAGACAAAGATGCTAAACAGACAAGACAAAGCCGCGTACCCCTGGTTCGTGTACGTTGGAGTGCTAGACACGGGTATAATGACACCTGGGAACGCGAGGACTTCATTAAGAAGAAGTACCCTCATCTTTTTGACCGACGAGACTCTTAATTTCGAGGACGAAATCTTCCAAGTGGGGGAGAATGTAACAACCGTCCCAGAAATGTTCTATTTAAGTTCTTAGAAACGTGCATATGCCACTGGATCGGCCAGACAGTTTAATTTATATGAGTTCTAGACGTACTTTAGATGTTCATTATGAGCTTATATGAACTTCAAATTGATCTAAATATTAATATTGTACGACGAGTTCGTGATTACGCTCAATAATATAATATGTTCGGTTCGTAAATGTTAAAGGTTCATAAAAGAGCTCAGCTCAAATTAATTGCAAAATGGTCCTTGTAGTTGTGAAGTTTCATTTTTATGGTAAGGTATATAAAGAAAGAGTAAAACCCTAAAAGTTTACTATTCATCACCTCCTACCTCTCTTCACTCACTCCCCACACCTTAAAACACACACTAAGTTCATCTCCTGATTTTGGTTGGTTTGGGTGAAATCATTGATATCATTAGCTTCCTTGTAATCATTAAAACGTGTTTCTGTAATCGGTTTTTGAGGTAACAACAACAAATCTTATGTTTTTGATGAAATTAGAAAATAAACTTTTAGACTTGAGTTCTTGATGATTTGGTCGATTTTGATTTCAAAAACGTGTTAAAGATTGATGGGTTTATGTTTAAATGTGTCTAGTAACTGTTTTGTGATCAAATTTGGGTCGTAACATGCCTTAATCTTCAAAACTCGTGGTTTTGTGAAGTTCAGTCTTATGTCCGTATGCCTGCAACATCAAACGAAATTATCTTGTTCAAAACGAAATTAGCTTAACGAACTTAAGGTTTAAATTCGCTTAGTTCAGTCAAACGAACTTAAGGTCTAAATTCGTTCAGTTCAGTCAAACGAACTTAAGGTCTAAATTCGTTCAGTTCAGTCAACGAACTTAAGGCTCACTTTCGTTCAGTTCCTGTACGTAAAATTCAGTTAAAAACTATTTGGAGTCAAAACGTTCGAAGGACCAAATCATCAGCTCATCAAGGGCATTTGGGATTTGAATAATCACTTAGACTACTATATGTACTTTTATATGGTTATTATGTGCATAGGAGTTCGACAAAGCGTAATTGGATCTCGATAGATATACTTATCTATCTTTGTACTTGTTCACTGTACTAGTTCTCTATTTTGTACCAGATCACTGTGAGTTCACTTATTTCCCCCTTTTGTACATTTTTAAAGTTCTTAATCGGGGACTGAAAAGCATGAAAACTAATTTGTACATATATATATATACAGACTTATATATATATTCTTTTGACTGTACTACGTACTATCTTGAGACAGACAGACTATTTATGTACAGACAGACTACTTTCAAACAGACTATTTACGTACAGACAGACTATTTATGTTATGATACTTATTTCTTAATGTGCTTTCTAGATCTTGAATGGGCAGGATCTTGAATACATACGGTTATGTACTTATTTTATGTATGAGGCCTAAGACTTACTGCTATCAATTCATCTCCCACCAGTTCTGGGAATGGACCGTAGGTATATGGACAGCGCTGTTAGGGTAGGCCCATCCTCATTCTCCTCAGGACAGGAGAATGCATATCACCTAGACTTATTGATCACCTGTTCTGATCACATGCTCTGGTCACCAGTTCTGACCTAGTTCGTACTTATATACTTTCTGATTACAAGAGTTCCCTGAATTTTTATAGCTCGTTATGGCCAAGCGGATTAGCAGTAATAATAGACATACATATTAAGTACATTATGAACTCTAATTTACTGTTATTACAGCAAGGTACTTTTGACAGGCATACAGACTCTTGACTAGATCTTGTGCATATCAGACTTATGTATATTTATAAAGTACTTTATGTGAATCTCACCAACTACTTTCGTAGTTGACCTTCGAACTTACATGCTTTTCAGGCTAGGTACTAGATCTTTAGCATAAGAGTCTTTCGTTCTAAGCTCATCCTTTTGGTGACGGTTCGTGCATACAAGTCCTGGAGCTACGAAGACCTTATTGCTATTCCAGTTCAAGTTCTGTTCGATGAGATAATTGTTCTGTCCCCCGAGTTTGATTATTCTGATTCAGTTATATTCTGTAATAACATTTGTACTTCTGATCTAGACTTAATTATGATTTGTAATGACTTTGTTCTCTTGATCTTTGATTAATCTTAATGGCTGTGTGAACTTGTACTGTGTGCATTTGTACTTGTCTGTGCATCCCGTATATTCCGCTTTAGCGGGGTGTTACACCTTAAATCACTTTACCCTTGAAGGAATTCTTGACACATTTTCGAAAATTAAAAAAAATAATTTTGAAAAGATAAAATCAAATACAAAAGTATAAATTTTCAAAAGGAACAAAAAGATTTTTTTTTTTTTTAAAAAAAAAAAAAAAAGCGGCTTACATATATACTATGTATGTAACCAGGGCTTCATAGTTTTATTAATATCTTAATGGCATGCATATACTCTGTATGCAACCCGTTCTTCATTGTGCTATTTATTTCAAAAAGGCTTCTGCATACTCAGTGCATAACCCGTTCTTAATTGAAATTATTTATATTTCAAAGTTGGTATAAATTCATGTTGTTATACATATAGATTGATATAAGATAACGAGGAATTGAACGCCTTTATATACTTCCAAGTGGTCTTATATGAATATATATGTGTAATAGCAATTTTGACAGTTTGTTGAGCAAAAATATTCTATTTTAGAGTTGTTTTTATTCTAAAACTATCTAAATTTAGATCGTTTTGATTTCTAAACGACTTGAAGTAAAATAAGTTTACCATTCACCTTTTATGTTCTTTTCATGATATTTCTTTGATAAAACCCTTGAGACTGAGACCAAAACGATCTAATTTGGATTGTTCTTGGGTCTGTACGTTGTGTCGTTTGTTAATGAGTTTGGAAATTCGATTGATGGGTAACTGAATTCTTATGAATTCGGTTCGCTCAAATCTGATACTTTTAAATGTAAGGAGAAATCATGAATTTGATTTTCACTTTATATTTTTCAAGTGTTGGAAAATCTTGAAAAGGGAAGTGAAGTGTTTCTCAAAATTTTTCCAAAACGATCTAATTTAGATCGTTTCATTTTTCCTTCGCTTCAAAAGTTTTTAACAAAACCTAAAACGATCTCTTTTAGATCGTTTTACCTTTTCTTTCCCATACTTAACATTTTTTTTCTCTTTCACATGAGAAACTTAAAACGATCTCTTTTAGATCGTTTTACCTTTTCTTTCCCATACTTAACATTTTTTTTCTCTTTCACATGAGAAACTTAAAACGATCTCTTTTAGATCGTTTTACTTTCTTTTTCCATACTTAAAACTTTTTCTCAAATAAAGGATTAACACGATCTCTTTCGGATCGCTCTAACTTCAGTTTTCCATACTTCATTATTTTTCCTTTAAATCTTTCAAAACGATCTAAATTTAGATCGTTTCATTTTTTTTTAACTAAGATTTACTCAGAACGATCTAAATTTAGATCGTTCAGAATTTTATACTTAGAAATTTTTTTTCCTTTCAACATTTTATTTTTACTTTTATTCTTGTGTGGTGTGACAAACTGTTTTGTATGATTATATAATTGTCATATATTTTGGAATATGAGGAATCGAACGCCTTTGTGTACTTCCTTATTATTCTCAAATATATCATACTTATATGATTATATATTATTTTCAAAGTTATATACATATCAATGTATATAAGAGCACAAAGAATTGATCGTCTTTGTGAACTTCTTTGTAAACTTATATATGGAAAATATGTATTTAACTATTCTGTGTTTATTTTCTCATAACAAATGATTTATAAAGGATACACTGAGTTGATCGCCTTTGTGAACTTCCTTGTATCTTGTATAAATTGTCTGTGTGAACCTTGTTATTTACTATTCAAATATTATTTTTCTGTGTGTGTTAAAAGTTTTTATGTCTTAAAACAGAAAATTATAAAAATAATGGATCATCAAGAGGAGGTTAGACATGATGAAGAGATTGCCATTAATGAATCAATAGAAGAAATTCTTACAGCCGGAAATTCCATCAATATGAGAAAAAATCGATATCTGAATGATCCTTTCAATGCCCCTGGCTTTCCAGTAATTTCAGCAATCTTCCACAATCATCCTCTTACTCATGCTCTAACAGTAGATGTTGATCAGGATGAATCATATTTATTTGACATGTGGAGATCCATTATCTTTGTACAACCACATGATCCATCTTCATCAAGGACTAAATCAAAAGTCAAATCTCCAGAAGTTCGTAGACAAGGCTATTTTCAATTTGAACTTCAGTCTGGAGAGAATACATATGACTTCGAGTTCAATTTAGATGATTTCAGAAGATATCTAAGGCTACCAGAAGCAAACCAAATGGGAGAAATGATTATGATGAATTTGAATCAAATGATGTGATGTTTGTTGCCTTGATATCACTTGGTTATGATGGTCCTCTGACAAAAACAACTGATTTTAAGCTGAAGAAGTTACCAAGAATTTGGTACTATGTGTTTTCTGTTCTCAGCAACTGTTTACATCCATATACAAGAGGAATAGATAACTTGACCCAGACAATGTTGTACATATTCTATGGGTTTGTTTTCAATCAGCACTACGACATTGCTCAACTTCTTTGGGATCAGCTGATAGTAGCAGTAAATGGAAAAATATCTGCTCCCAAGAAGTATATTCCTTTCATAAGATTTCTCTCAGCAATTGTCCGAAGTATAATCAGGAACAAGAAGCACATTCCAAGACTTCTTGAGACAGGGAAAGTTGTTACCCATCCATTCAAATTTGTTAGAGACTCTGGTATCCCTAACTATTCTTATTTGATTCCATCATTTTTACTTGATATGGTTTCTGATGCTGATGATGCCTAGAAGGCATATCTAGATTGGATTAGGACAACAATGGGACCGGAAAGCCTCCCGGTTCCTACCCAAGTTGTACATAGGTCGCCAAGTGAGGGGTCTAAGAGGAAAAGAAAAGAGAGTGAGGGTGAATCCAGTTCAGGTAGGCCAAAGAGTAAGAAACAAAGAGGTGAAATGTTTATGCTAAAGTTGAGTAAGAAACTACATCAACAAAAGAAGAAGGGAAGTTCAAAGAAAAAGAAGTTGAAAAGAAAAACACCAGTTGAACCTTCTTCTCCAACATCTTCTGAGGATACAATCTCTGAGTCTGGGACTCCAAGACCAATTCGATCACCACCTCCTAAAACCTCAAATATCAGAAGATCACCATCACCAAGAACACCTTCACCACAAAGACATTCTTCACCAATTCAAACATCTCCACTTCCAAAAATTCTAACACCAGAACCCCCAACAATGCCTCAATCACAACCAATTCCAACTCAAATTCCTTCATCAACAATTTCTACACCTGTTTTCCTATCACCTCCACCAACATACTTTCAAGGCCGCAGGAAGTCCATTCCTGTTAATATCAAAAAGAAAACATTCAAAAGATCTCGCTTTGAGTATGATCGTTTCTCCCGAGCTGAACAAGAAGATGTGGCTGTTTCTGATATTGATTCATCTGATAATGAAGCCAATCAATTTGCTGATGATGTAATGGACATCCCGGAGGAACAAGGTAGAAATGAGGGTGGAGTTGAAAATTTTAGAGAGGATGAGAGGTCCGGGCTAGGTATAAGGCATAAAGAAAACGTTGGCCTTCCATTTGTCCAAACAACATATACTCGCCGGGTTTGATCTAGGATAGAAGACAAGAGCTCCCAACTCTTGCACGGTCAAACCTCCACTAGCCATTTGGAAGTCTCTCTACAGACTTACGTCTCATTTTTGCATGGGCAAAATCCACGTACTCCATTCCAGTCTCCTTCAAAGTCTGTGGATGTTGAAGATAAAGAGACATCTGCCCCTCTCTTGACTTTCGATTATGCACGTCTGTCTAGTACCCATAGGACACTTACACCGATTGTTATACCATCTGCACATCTAGGTGATGCTGCCGGAACAAAGATAGAGAGCTCGGCTTTAGTGCCCTCTCAAAGATTGTTTGGAAGTCCTTCCATTGCTAACGTTATGCCAGCTTTGAACGAAGGCACCCGTGTAGCTGAATTGGCTCAGCGACAGTTTGAACTTTCTCGAGCTCGAGCAGTTGCTGCGGCTATTCGTGCTTTGGGTTTAACGGTTGATCTAAGTGACACCGGTGTTATGTTTGTCCACTTTCCAAAGGATTCTGGTTGTGAAGCCGAATCATCAACTGTTGCTCAAACTCTTGAACCAACAGGAAATCCTGTGACAGTCATGATGTCGTCAGGTCACTCAGTAGAACCACTTGGAACTACTGATGTGTCAGCTTCTATTACTTCTGATACTTCAATTTCTGAATCTCCAGCTGTTGTAACATTATCTCCAATTGTTCGTAATCTTGTGACTCATCTGGTTGAAGGGATTGAACAAGAACAAGAAAGTGTTTTACGTGCTTCCCGATATTCTATTACTTATGGTGCACTTAGAATTGGCTAATCTGTTGTTACTCCAATCTCTACACCTACTACTCATATTTAAACTGTTCCAACTGTTATTCCTTTGTCATCTCAACAAATCATATCAACACCGCCGATCACTCAATCATCTCCAATTTCATCACCAACACCCCAAGAAATTCCAACTTCATCAACTGAACAATCATTTCCTGATCCTGATTCTCCTGATTCTTCTTCAAGTTCTTCATCTTCATCAGACTCTGATCCCAGTGATACTTATTTGAATGACTATACAGCTAATAGGCTTCATGAAAGTGGTATATCCACTGATACTCTCATAATGGCAGTACTTCGTAGATTAAGATCTGAAGAGCCTAATCTGAATCCACCAAAGCAATCCATCTATCAATCAATTCATTCTTATCAACATTTCCTGGATACTGATACTGCTCATAATGCTGAAACTGAAGCAATTCGAAAGAGATTAACTGAGCTTGAACAACAATGTCGACCGGCCACTATCTTAAGGAGTCGGGATGATCAAAATCCGGATGATCAACCCAAGGGGGAGAATAATGCTCAAGATAGTGGAGAAGGTCATAATACAACACAAGAAGCAAGTGTTCAAGAAGTAACAGAAGGAAATCAAGATCAAAGTCAAAGTGTGGATATTCCTTCATCATCTCAAGCTCATCAAGTTCATAATTCTGATTCAGATGATCTGCCTCCACTTGTTAAATATATCTCTCACTACTACTCAACTACATCAAGTTCTGATCAATCTAGTGATCTTGATCCGTTTCAACCAGGGAAGAGGACTGATGATGACAGTGATTCTGATTCGGATGATTCTAATGATGCTCCACCAAGACCTGCTATGTCTCAAGATCAATTTGAGAAAGATATCTTTGAAGAGATTGTCTATGATCTAAGAGATACAAATAATCTTGACACTCCAAGAGAGCTTAGCATGGGCATTAGACATTCAAGAATCACTCGAGACAAAATCTGGCAAATCAATGAAGGATATTTTTATAAGAATTATGCTCAAATGCTAGATCTGAATGTCAGACCTGAAGAATTAGTATGCAGGGCAAGATACATTGAAGAAAGAGCCTTCCCGATTTACTGCTCATCTGAGGAAAGACTCAACATGACCTTGAATAGGTTGAGAGCATTCTTTCTTTTCAGACATCAAAATCAAAGGGATCCATACTTAGAAATGATGAATGCTGAAAGCACAGTAAGAAGTGAAGAGTGGTATAATCAGTTCCAGAGTCCAATCACAAGAGTGTTGACATTAATTGCTCCTATCAAGTATCAGAATCAAAGACTTGTCTGATTTAGAGTTCAAAGAGCTGATGGTCACATTTATGCTATTCATGAAGAATCTTTCCAATACTTACCAATCTCTGACATCCTCTTTCTCTACAACCAGTATGCTCATTTGATCACAAAGACTCTAGATCAACTCCTTGCTTATGAAGCTCTGAAGAGTCACATTCAGGCTATAATCAGATATTATGAGTTCAATGATTTCCAGATTGGTCTAGAAAGGAGAACAAGAAGAATTAATCTCACGAGACCAATTCAGAGAGCAGGAGGTTATGAGTTGGATTCTTATCAGATTAGAGATCCAATAGAAGAATTGGATGGATTTGTTTTCATTAACAGCTTCAGAGGAAAAATCTTTGTCCGTGCATCTGATTTTCCCAAGTATTCAGATGGCACTTTGAAATATTGCTTATTCTTCCTCAGAGCCATACATGATAATCCTGATCCTAGTGAAAATGAACACATCCAAATTCAAAGAGAAAGACACATAAGAAGGATTCAAGAAACAATTGATGTTCCTCAAAGGGTTAGAGATCTTATTGCTGTCAGAACTATTAGACCAAGAGAAGGAATTATTCATACTGAGATAGGTTCATGGGTTCTTTGGAATCCAAGTCATGAACGAGGTCCTCATAATATTCCTCCAGTTAACTTTCAAGATAATATCAGATTGCCTGATGAACGTCCAGAAGGTGCTAACTGGCATTTCATTCCTAAGAGGTATTGGAATGACTCTTGGAATAGTTACAAGAAAAGAGCTTTTTGGAATTCTATGAAAGATAAGCCATCTACATCAAAAGCAGCTCAAGATTACAAGAAAAGAAAGAACAAGAAAAGACGAGCTAAGAAAAGAAGGAAGAGGAACAGGAGGAACTGATAGGAGACAACCAAGCACTAAGGGGGAGAATGTTAGAAATTCAAAATAGTGCTTAGTTGTATTTCATTATCTTTGTTAATTTGTATATGTAATATAAGGTTGAGGAGGAGCTTATGTATTTACTTAGAGTATAAATACCCCTCAAGCCTTAACCTTTTGTATCCTTTTAGTCACATATTGCTAAATATATTTCCAAGCTTTACACACATATACCTCTATCTCTCTCAATACACAAACTAACACACACACATCCACCATTGTTACTCACCTTACTTCCGCACCCGAACACGAACGATTTCAATTATATTACATCTTTGTTATTTTGTATATGTAATATAAGGTTGAGGGGGAGCTTATGTATTCACTTAGAGTATAAATACCCCTCAAGCCTTAACCTTTTGTAACCTTTAGTCACATTTTGCTAATAATATTTCAAAGCTTTCCACACACACACAAGTTGTCTCTCTCAATACACACACTAACACACACACATCCACCATTGTTATTCACCTTACTTCCGCACCCGAACACGAACGATTTCTGTTATATTACATGTGGTATCAGAGCAAAATAACAATCTGTTGACGATCCAGAACAGATTTCAATACAGATTCATTGAACTTTTTGTTCAAATTCTTCTTCATCGTGTTCAAAGAAATTTTTGCCGCCATTTCTGTTCTTCAACAACATTCATTTAATTTATGTTCAATTTTCAAGTTTTTGTTCACAAATACATTCCAAATCATATTTCAAAACATCCTGTTAAGTTTCAGAATCAAATTCAAAGTTTTGATTAAAAATCAAAATTTTAAAAAATTTGATCAAAATTTGATTTTCACAATTAAGTTGATTTGAGATATGGAATTGTTTTTAGGGTTGTGCGCAATCATTTTCTGAGCATTTTGATGTTTGGATCACATCCTAATTCTCAAAACTGAGTGAGAATTGATCAAGTTTGTATCAAAAATCGTTTGTTTTGTCTGTTCTGTTTGTATGTGCAGGTATACCAAAACGATCTCTGTTGGAGAAACTAAAACGATCTCTGTGGTGTGTAAATCATGATTCTGAAGTTGTTGTGATTGGGAATCACACTCTTCCTTGGGTAACTGATCTCCATGAGATTAGTTTTGCTCAAAAACTTCCAAATCATATTGTTACTCTGCCCAATTTTTTAAAGTTTTCATACTAAGAAATTTTTTACCCAAAATTGTTAAAACGATCTAAAATTAAATCGTTCTAACTTTTCTTTACAAATTTATTTTAGAACGATTTCATTTTCTTTACTTTCTTCTTTCTTCTTCATCTCTTAGAAATTTTTTTTTTCATATTCTAAAACGATCTAATTTAAATCGTTCAAGTTTCATTTTTTAAATACTTAGAAATTTTTTTCAAAAATCTAAAACGATCTAAATTTTTAGTTTCATTTTCTAAATCAAGTTTTTTAAGTTGTAATTCAATCATTTCAAATGACAACAATCAACATCAATTCAGACATTTCATCAAGAGAGGTACAAGTTTTTACTCAAACTTACTTGTCTCTTCAAACAACTGCTGATACGTTGACAATGCAAAATCTTATTTTGAAAACAAATTTGAATATAGCTAAACAAGAGTTTGATAAACTTAACGAAGATTTTTCTCAACTCTCAATAGCTCATGATGCTCTCAAAGTTAACTATGACTCTTTGAAAGAAATGCATTTATCAAGTAACAGTTCTCAAGTTGTTTCACCCAATGCACATTTAACCAATAAATGTCAAGACCTTGAAAAAACTGTCCATTCACTCAAGCAAACCATTGAGACCTTACAGCTTGAGAAAACCAATGAATGGATAAGAGCAAATGCAAGACAAGCAGATGTTGAGTTTCTCACAAACAAAATGAAAGATATGAGACCAAATTGTGAAAAACATGAGAGACAGATTTCTGACTTAAACAGTTCTTGTTTTCTCAAAGGAGTTGAAATTGAAACTCTTCAAAAACAAGTTGAGGATTTGAAAGCAAACATTTTGTTCTACCAAGAGAAAATCTACAAAATAGAACAAAATCCTTTTTTGGTTTTCACTGCTTATTACAATAAATCAAAGATTGATAAATCATAACTTCTTTTTGGTTTAGGTTGTGAGAATCCAGCACATTTAGAGAAAATTCAAAAAGAAGATCTTGGTGCTTTGTATGATGAAAATTTTCTTCGCCTTGGCATGATTCAAGAATTCATCAGATGATGTTGAAAGACCAAAACCAACTCAAATAAGCATTGATTATGTTGCTCTTAATGATACTTACAAGAAAACTCACAACAGATCAATTTATGAGTTAGAAGAAATGGACAACATTTCAATGAAACAAAATGAGTCTCAACAAGTGTCTTCACAATCAATTTCTCACAGAGCTTATATTCCAACTACCATATTGGAAAAAGAAATTGAAAACCTAAAACAAAAAGTTAAGTGAGACCACCCCTACCCAAGATTATTCCCCAAAGGTAAGTGATACCACCCCTACCCATATGATGATTAATCATAATTTTGATGATTGCTCCACTCCATCCAATGGGAGTGAGAATTCTACAAAAGTGCTACAGGATGAAAGCTTCTCTTCTCAAGAAATTCAAGATATGTCCAACACAATGTTATCTTCATTTTTCAAGATTGAAGAGAAAATTCAAGCTTTGAAGGCTAAACGTTTTGCTTCTGTCAAAAAGGTACTTTCTTTTGAAACCCCTGTGATCACACCTAATGACAAAAGTAAAGTGATTTTAGAGCATAAAATTGAGATTCCTGAAAATCTTTAGGCTAAAGCAAAAGCATTGATTGAAAAAATGACTACCAAAACTGGTTCTCAACCAAAAAGTCAATCAAAAATTGAAAAAGGAGTTAAACAACTTTCTTTCAAAAAGCCTAAAGTTGAATCAAAGAAGGAATCTAAATCTAAGATTGCTCCAACTTCATTTTACTCACCCATAAGTCAGCTTGCACCAACTGTCAAAGGCAAGAACAACATTAAGGTTCATGTTTCATCTGTTTCTAGAACCTCTGCTCTTAAAACTATCTCTAAAAATAGTACAATATCCAAGATGTCAAAAACTAATCAAGTTTTCCTCACAAAAGAAACATCTAAGGGTATAACTATTTATAGGGATCAGTATGGTTGGTTCACTGTCAAAACTCCAAAGAAAAACAATACCATGACCAATTTTTCTAACCCAAAAGGACCATTCAACAGTGGGTACCAAAAACAACTTAATTTTTTTTTGTAGGTAATAAAGGTATGTGTTACGTATTTCCACTTTGGAAGATATTCAACACATGATCCTGGAATGAGTTTTTGATCAAAGAAACCATCTCAAATAAGTGCTCATTTCCAATACGCTAACTTGTCTCTACATGTTTTGAAAAAATCTTCTATCCCTCTAATTTCATTCATTATCTGTCAAACATTGATGTTATGCTTACGTGCAATATGTTTTATATCATGCAATGTTTGAGGGGGAGAGAAAGGATAATTCATAAATCGAAGGGGAGTTTGTGTATTTGCACTATTTGATTACAAACTCATTGTTATTTCAGAAAAACAAAATATAAAAATAGAAAATTTAAAACTCATAAAAATATTTTTGTTTGTTTTGTTTTGTTTGTTTATTATTGTTTTAGAATTCTGTTATATGAAAAAGCCCAAAAACTAGTCAAGCCCAATACCAATCAAGTGTATACCCGACCCAGATAACCAAACCCGATCAAATCAGTCTGACCCGACCCATTTTCTTTTTTCTTTCTCTTTAAGGAGGGAAAGACTATTTTTTTTCTTTCTTATCTGTTCACTTACTTCCGTAAACTCACTAACACTCTCACCAAAAATCTTCATAAAACTATTTGTTGCTGATCATAAAAAGAAGTTAAGGGTCTTGTTCCAAATCATTTTGTGATCATTTCTTTCCATAACATCATCAAATTTCAATCACATCCACAGGTACTATCTCGGTTTGAATGTAGATTTCATTTTTTCAATTTTATTTGAATTTCTCATTTCTGTTAGTACTTCTGTGTTGACTGTGTGAATTAGAAGTATGTTTAGGATATGTGTAAATGATTATTACATGTTTAAATGCTTTGTTTGATGTTTTTGAAAATTCAAAAACCCTTCCCCCCTGTTCTTGAAATTACATGATCAGAGTGTGTGTTTAAAAAGTATGATGCGTTTCAGTTTAGATAAGTTGTGTAATGATAATGTTAGTTTGGCTAGGATGAATGTTATGCCATGCTCAAATTGCAGTTTGATCCATTGAATGTGAATTTAGATGTATGTTTGGCTAACTGAAAAGTGTTTGGAAAAAATATTTTATTTTAGAGTTGTTTGATTCTAAAACGGTCTAAACTTAGATCGTTTTGATTTCTAAACGACTTGGAAGTAAAATAAGTTTACCATTCACCTTTTCTGTTTATTTCATGTTATTTATTTGTTAAACCCTTGAGACTGAGACCAAAACGATCTAATTTGGATCGTTCTTAGGTCTGAACGCAGTGTGGTTTGATGATGAGTTTGGAAATTCGATTGATGGGTAACTGAATTCTTATGAATTCGGTTCGCTCAAATCTGATACTCTTAAGTGTAAGGAGAAATCATGAATTTGATTTCACTTTATACTTTTAAGTATTAGAAAATCTTTAAAAGAGAAGTGAAGTATTTCCCAAAATTTTTTCCAAAACGATCTAAATTAGATCGTTTCATTTTTCTTCACTTCAAAAGATTTTAACAAAACCTAAAACGATCTCTTTTAGATCGTTTTACCTTTTCTTTCCCATACTTAACATTTTTCTCTCTCTCACATGAGAAACTTAAAACGATCTCTTTTAGATCATTTTACTTCCTTTTTCCATACTTAAAACTTTTTCTCAAATAAAGGTTTAACACGATCTCTTTTAGATCGTTTCATCTTCAGTTTTCCATACTTCATTATTCTTCCTTTAAGTCTTTGAAAACGATCTAAATTTAGATCGTTTCATTTCCTTTTAACTGAGTTTTACTCAGAACGATCTAAATTTAGATCATTCTGATTTTTATACTTAGAAATTTTTTTTCTCCTTTCAAAATTTTTATTTTACTTTTATTCTTGTGTGGTGTGACAAACTGTTTTGTATGATCATATAATTGTCATATATTTTGGAATACAAGGAATCGAACGCCTTTGTGTACTTCCTAATTATTCTCAAATATATCATACTTATATGACTATATCTTATTTTGAAAGTTATATACATATAAAAGTATATAAGAGTACAAAGAATTGATCGCCTTTATGAACTTCTTTGTAAACTTATATATGGAAAATATGTATTTAACTATTCTGTGTTTATTTTCTCATAACAAATTATTTATAAAGGATACACTGAGTTGATCGCCTTTGTGAACCTCTTTGTATCTTATATAAATTGTTTGTGTGAACCTTGTTATTTGCTATTCAAATATTATTTTTCTGTGTGTGTTAAAACTTTTATGTCTTAAAACAGAAAATTATAAAAATAATGGATCATCAAGAGGAGGTTAGACATGATGAAGAGATTGCCATTAATGAATCAATAGAAGAAATTCTTACAGCCGGAAATTCCATCAATATGAGAAATAATCGATATCTAAATGATCCTTTCAATGCTTCCGGCTTTCCAATAATTTCAGCAATCTTCCACAATTATCCTCTTACTCATGCTCTCACAGTAGATGTTGATCTAGCTGAATCATATTTATTTGACATGTGGAGATCTATTATCTTTGTGCAACCACATGATCCATCTTCATCAAGGATTAAAGCCAAAGTTAAATCTCTAGAACTTCGTAGACAAGGCCATTTTCAATTTGAACTTCATTCTGGAGAGAATACATATGACTTCGAATTCAATTTAGATGATTTCAGAAGATATTTAAGGCTACCAGAAGCAAACTCAAATGGGAGAAATGATTATGATGTATTTGAGTCAAATGATGTGATGTTTGCTGCCTTGATATCATTTGGTTATGATGGTCCTTTGACAAAAACAACTGATTTTAAGCTGAAGAAGTTACCAAGAATTTGGTACTATGTGTATTCTGTTCTCAGCAACTGTTTACATCCATATACAAGAGGAATGGATAACTTGACCCAGACAATGTTGTACATATTCTATGGGTTTGTGTTCAATCAGCACTACGACATTGCTCAACTTCTTTGGGATCAGTTGATAGTTGCAGTATGTGGAAAAATATCTGCTCCCAAGAAGTATATTCCTTTCATAAGATTTCTCTCAGCAATTGTCCGAAGTATAATCAGGAACAAGAAGCATATTCCAAGACTTTTTGAAATAGGGAAAGTTGTTACTCATCCATTCAAGTTTGTTAGAGACTCTGGTATCCCTAACTATTCTTATCTGATTCCATCATTTTTACTTGATATGGTTCCCGATGCTGATGATGCCAAGAAGGCATATCTGGACTGGATTAGAACAACTCTGGGACCGGAAAGCCTCCCGGTTCCTACCCCAGTTGTGCATAGGTTGCCAAGTGAGGGGTCTAAGAGGAAAAGAAAAGAGAGTGAGGGTGAATCCAGTTCAAGTAGGCCAAAGAATAAGAAACAAAGAGGTGAAATGTTTGTGATAAAGTCGAGTAAGAAAGTGCATCAACAAAAGAAGAAGAAAGGAAGCTCTTTAAAGAAAAAGTAATTGAAAAGAAAAACACCAGCTGAACCTTCTTCTCCTACATCTCTGAGTCTGGGACTCCAAGGCCTAAAACTTCAAATATCAGAAGATCACCATCACCAAGAACACCATCACCACAAAGACATTCTTCACCAATTCAAACAACTCCACTACCAGAAATTCTAACACCAGAACCCCCAGCAATGCCTCAATCACAAACAATTCCAACTCAAATTCCTTCATCAACAATTTCTACAACTGTTTTCCTATCTCCTCCACCGACATACTTTCAAGGCCGCAGGAAGTCCATTCCTGTTAATATCAAAAAGAAAACATTCAAAAGATCTCGCTTTGAGTATGATCGTTTTTCCCGAGCTGAACTAGAAGATGTGGCTGATTCTGATATTGATTCATCTGATAATGAAGCCAATCAATTTGCTGATGATATAATGGACATCCCGGAGGAACAAGGTGGAAATGAGGGAGGAGTCGAAAATGTTAGAGAGGATGAGAGGTCCGGGCTAGGTATAAGGCATAAAGAAAACGTTGGCCTTCCATTAGTCCAAACCACATATAATCGCCGGGTTCGACCTAGGATAGAAGACAAGAGCTCCCAACTCTTGCATGGTCAAACCTCCACTAGCCATTCGGAAGTCTCTCTACAGACTGACGTCTCATCAGTAGTTCCCAGTCTCCTTCAGAGATTGTGGATGTTGAAGATAAAGAGACATCTGCCCCTCTCTTGACTTTCGTTTCTGCACGTTTGTCTAATACCCCTAGGACACTTACACCGATTGCTGTACCATCTGCACATCTAGGGGATGCTGCCGGAACAAACATAGAGAGCTTAACTTTAGTGCCCTCTCAAGGATTGTTTGGAAGTCCTTCCATTGCTAACATTATGCCAACTTTGAACGAAGGCACCCGTGTAGCTGAATTGGCTCAGCGACAGTTTGAACTCTCTCGAGCTCGAGCAGTTGCTGCGGCTATTCGTGCTTTGGGTTTAACGGTTGATCTAAGTGACACCGGTGTTATGTTTGTCCACTTTCCAAAGGATTCCGGTTGTGAAGCCGAATCATCAACTGTTGTTCAAACTCTTGAACCAACAGGAAATCCTGTGACAGTCATGATGTCGTCAGGTTAGTCAGTAGAACCACTTGGAACTACTGATGTGTCAGCTTCTGTTACTCTTGATAATTCAATTTCTGAATCTCCAGCTATTGTAACATTATCTCCGATTGTTCGTAATCTTGTGACTCATTTGGTTGAAGGAATTGAACAAGAACAAGGAAGTGTATTACGTGCTTCAAGATATACTATTACTGGTAAACTTCCCATGACTCAAACCAGTTCTTCACCACGTAGATTGCTTACTGGTGGTACACTTAGAATTGGTTCATCTGTTGTTACTCCAATCTCAACACCTACTACACCTCATATTTCAACTGTTACAACTGTTATTCCTTTGTCGTCTCAACCAATCATATCAACACCACCGATTACTCAATCATCTCCAATTTCATCACCAACACCCCCAGAAATTCCAAATTCATCAACTCAACAATCATTTCCTGATCCTGATTCTCCTGATTCTTCTTCAAGTTCTTCATCTTCATCAGACTCTCATTATGGCAGTACTTCGTCGATTAAGATCTGAAGAGCTTAATCTGAACCCACCAAAGAAA
Source organism: Erigeron canadensis (assembly GCF_010389155.1). Lineage (NCBI taxonomy): Eukaryota > Viridiplantae > Streptophyta > Magnoliopsida > Asterales > Asteraceae > Erigeron > Erigeron canadensis. The sequence continues at coordinate 14,356,670 of NC_057761.1, forward strand.
TCTATCTGTCATTCAATTCTTTCATATCTACATTTCTTGGATACTGATACTACTCATAAGGCTGAAACTGAAGCTTTTCGAAAGAGATTAACTGAGCTTGAACAACAATGTCGACCGGCCACTATCTTAAGGAGTCGGGATAATCAAAATCCGGATGATCAACCCGAGGGGAGAATGTTCAAGATAGTGGAGAAGGTCATAATACAACACAAAAAGCAAGTGTTCAAGATACAACAGAAGGAAATCAAGACCAAAGTCAAAGTGTGGATATTCCTTCATCATCTCAAGCTCATCAAGTTCATAACTCTGATTCAGATGATCTGCCTCCGCTTGTTAAATACATCTCTCACTATTACTCAACTACATCAAGTTCTGATCAATCAAGTGATCCTGATCCATTTCAACCAGGAAACAGGACTGATGATGACAGTGATTCTGATTCAGATGATTCTAATGATGCTCCACCAAGACCAGCTATGTCTCAAGAACAATTTGAGAAAAATATCTTTGAAGAGATTGTCTATGATCTGAGAGATACAAATAATCTTGACACTCCAAGAGAGCTTAGCATGGGTATTAGACATCCAAGAATCACTCGAGACAAAATCTAGCAAATCAATGAAGGGTATTTCTATGAGAATTATGCACAAATGCTAGATTTGAATGTCAGACATGAAGAGTTAGTATGTAGGGCAAGATGCATTGAAGAAAGAGCCTTCCCGATTTACTGCTCATCTGAGGAAAGACTCAACATGACCTTGAATAGGTTGAGAGCATTCTTTCTTTTCAGACATCAAACTCAAAGGGATGCATACTTACAAATGATGAATGCTTAAAGCACAGTAAGAAGTGAAGAGTGGTATAATCAGTTCCAGATTCCAATCACAAGTGTGTTGACAATGATTGCTCTTATCAAGTATCAGAACCAAAGACTTGTCCGATTTAGAGTTCAAAGAGCTGATGGTCACAGTTATGCTGTTCATGAAGAATCTTTCCAATACTTGCCAATCTCTGACATCCTCTTTCTCTACAACCAGTATGCTCATTTGATTACAAAGACTCTGATCAACTCCTTGCTTATGAAGCTCTGAAGAGTCACATTCAGGCTTTAATCAGATATTATGAGTTTAATGATTTCCAGATTGGTCTAGAAAGGAGAACAAGAAGAATCAATCTCACGAGACCAAATGAGAGAGCAGGGGGTTATAAGTTGAATTCTTATCAGATTGGAGATCCAATAGAAAAATTGGATTGATTTGTTTTCATTAACAGCTTCAGAGGAAAAATCTTTGTCCGTGCATCTGATTTTTCCAAGTATTCAGATGGCACTTTGAAATATTGCTTATTCTTCCTCAGAGCCATACGTGATAATCCTGATCCTAGTGAAAATGAAAACATCCAGATTCAAAGAGAAAGACACATAAGAAGGATTCAAGTAACAATTGATATGCGTCAAAGAGTTAGAGATCTTATTGCTGCCAAAACTATTAGACCAAGAGAAGGAATTATTCATACTGAGATAGGTTCATGGGTTCTTTGGAATCCAAGTCATGAACGAGGTCCTCATAATATTCCTCCAGTTAACTTTCAAGATAATATCAGATTGCCCGATGAACGTCCAGAAGGTGCTAACTGGCATTTCATTCCCAAGAGGTATTGGAATGACTCTTGGAATAGTTACAAGAAAAGAGCTTTTTGGAATTTTATGAAAGATAAACCATCTACATCAAAAGCAGCTCAAGATTACAAGAAAAGAAAGAACAAGAAAAGACGAGCTGAGAAAAGAAGGAGGAGGAACAGGAGGAACTGATTAAAAGACAACCAAGCACTAAGGGGGAGAATGTTAGAAATTCAAAAATAGTGCTTAGTTGTATTTCCTTATCTTTGTTATTTTGTATATGTAATATAAGGTTGAAGGGGAGCTTATGTATTTACTTAGAGTATAAATACCCCTCAAGCCTTAACCTTTTGTAACCTTTAGTCACTTTTTGCTAATAATATTTCAAAGCTTTCCACACACACACAAGTCGTCTCTCTCAATACACACACTAACACACACACATCCACCATTGTTATTCACCTTACTTCCGCACCCGAACACGAATGATTTCTGTTATATTACACATTCCCATATAACCATCATTCGATCAATATAGCATTTTTATAACAGAAAACAATTTTATTTATCATGTTTTTCACCCCGAAAGTATAACACATAAAAGAGTTTGAAAGGGGGCTATGACTCACCTTGATATGCCACGCATCATATTCATATATCCAAAATGGATACTTCCCATCTATAGCTTCCTTGATCATATATTCCTTATGCTCCTCATTCGTATATCAAAGCCAAGCCTATCCCTACGGAGGACTAATCTACATAAGTCCCTATCTTAAGCCATCACTTAGAAATGCCACGTTCATTATGTTGTCATCAATTATGGAATCCAAGTGTATTGATTTTATTCGCATATTTTTGGTTGTAGAGATTGATGGTGTAAAAGGTTACTTTCATTACATGCGTAGTTATAAGTTGTTGGATTTTCGGTAACTTGGCTTCATTTGTGGTTTCACTTGACACATTAGGTTATCATATAGAAATGCCATATTAGGTTATATTATCCTTATTCATCATTTGATGTGTAACCGACTTTAGCACGAATTAGCATTTTTGATATCAATATATAGTTTGGTTAACATAATTACTTATGTCTATCTCACTTAATCATCTTTGTTTTATTTTGATTACACTTGTCTTCAACTCGCATATTCCTCGATTTGTCTTACGATTACTTGTTTCATGAAATTCGTTTAAGTGTTGTGGGCCATTATCAATTAGGCCTAAGTGTTATGGGCTTTTAAGTGATTTGGGCTTAATTTAGTTATTGGGCTTGTCCTTATTTGGGTTATGTGCTTAATGGGTTATATTGGTTATTGGCTATATATCTTGTTGGGCTAGGTGGGCCTACTGATTTATGGGTTTTTTTATGAGTTGGTTATTTTGGCCGGGTTAGCCCATTATGGTTCTTAGTTCATTACATAGCCCATTATACCATTTATAAGATTACTTACAAATTTTCTATTTTATACTTTATTTTTACAAAATGTTAGCTACTATATTGAGGTCAAGACGAATTATTTGGACATTCCTGATTTTTTTGTAGCAACATATATGTGTCTTATAATTTTGTGAATTTTTACATAGTTTTTGAGTAATGTTTACTACCTCAAGATATTTTTAGAAGTGAAAGTGGTCAAAACAGTCACTGTTTTGCATACCCAAATGTTTTATAAAAGTTCTTTGGGTCATGCTCTTAATAAAAATCCCACAATTTTATTTTAAGTTTAGGACACATTGAAATTACTTTCTACCAAGTTCATAAAATATCCAGATAAAATTACAGTTTTGACCAGTTTCTGTAGAAAAATCATATCTTGAGTTCTACTTCATCTTTTAACCTGATTCTAGTGGTAGGTGAAACTCAACTCATCTGGATACGTTTCATATTTTGTGAGTTTTACCCAGTTCGTCCATGTTAAACCACTTTCACACGTCCCAAGTTCATAAATAGTTTCTGTGAACTTCTTGGTAACACAAAAGCATGTTTGCTTTATTTTAATTTACCCAACCACTTTTTTTGGTATCCCCAATGCATTTTATTCATCCTCACTCATCCATTAACATTTCATTAGTGTATTTCCAGATTTCATGACATGATTTTCTAGACAAAGTTCTTGATTAAGGTAATGAATGTATATATGTGTTCTTAGTGATTTTCGGTTGTGATGTTGGACATAGTTTTGCCTTAATTCATATAAAATCTATATTTCTTGTAACATTTCATAAATCCAGATTATTAACATTTGTTTAACACCCAAAATATATATAATCTTCAACCAAATATCCATCTCAAATCCCATATCAAAATCCAACACAAACTAGTGTAAATCTAAGCATGCATGTAATCATCTCATCATTTTAACAACAAATCTTTATCTATAGTTGATTCAACAACTTAAAAACATATTTTTATGAAAAACTCCAAAAATATATTCATCAAAATATATAAAAATATGACCATATTTCAAAGGAAAAATCACTTTAAAATCTATTTAATCTCTGACAACACCTTTGGATCTTAAACTAGTTGAATCCTTGGATTTTTCTTCATAGATTCGACATACATGAGCATGAAAAGGAAGATCCTATCAACCTTGCCCTCATCAAGTGTTTATTTGAAAGAAAACATGAACTTTTGATAAAACCTTTGAATATAAACAAGATCAAGATTAAATCTAGTAAAAAGGATGAAGATTATACCCTCTTGAACTTTGTTTGGATGATGAAAATATGGCAGAAATTTCATGGCTTTCTAGGCTCCATATAACCCTTAATACAAGCTTAAAATAACCCTTAATCCTTACTTGAATCAACCCTTATTTATCCTAACATAAACCCTTATTATTAATATTCTTTAGATGTGATTTTTGGTTGCCTTTTTCTTGTTTGAGCCGTGAGTATCCAAAAAATAATATGGAAAGGGAGAACTTTTTGGGAGAGAGAGTTAAGTGTGTATATGGAAAAGTGTAAGAGGGATTATGTGTGTGTAGGGAAGGTTGAGTGAGGTTTGGCTGAAAACGGAGGTGTCTAAAGGGTCGAAAAATGGGACACAAAACAACCCCCTGGGCTGATTTTTCTGCGATGTCCAGCAGTTATAAATAGTTTTGGCTGTTTTAAATGGGCTGTAAACTCAAGTATGTTGTAGTTCATAAGGAAGCTCAAAGTATATAGTATATATTGAAAGTATGTTTGAATGCTTTCGTTACGATATATTGCATGTTTGTTTTAGAAAGGTTTAGAGTGTCCAAAATTTTTGTTTAAAATAGGCGGCTGAGGCTGATTCATCATGAACCATCAGCCATGTTTGGTTGCCTTTTGTAACTTAAAGTGTGTTCTCGGCCTAGTCTAAAGTTTGATCGAGTCATATATGTTTGTATTCATCCGAATAAAAGTATATACGATATTTGAGTCATTTCCTTTATATATAAAAAAAAAAACGGGCGTAACAAAAATAAAAATAAATTAGGGTTTTTGAGATGTTGTAAAACGGTAAAATAAAGAACAATAAAGACAAGAATATAGGGATAATGAAGAGTTTTATTACCATGATATTTTTTTCTCCAAGTAATTAATCTGTAAATATGCATAAGAGATCTTCTTACAAGATATGAACATTCATTCCGAAAATATTCATAACATGCATGTATTTGTTATAACTTTAAAAAGTTTCATTTACTAGGTACTCCGTAAATAAATACGGAACATCAACGCAGCCATAAAAGTCACAAGATAACAAAGTTATGTCATCCGCAAAGTCAATAAACTGTTTTTTTTTTCTTGAAAAGAAGCTTTTATTATTTAAAATGCTGATTCACTCGAAAAAGGAGTGACACAACTATAATGTACAAGGGTAAACAATTACATACAGAACTTTGAAAAAATTTCTATCCGTCCAACTCATATCTCCGTTACTATCTCTATTCTTGAACCGAAGGAAGCTCGTAGCTAGAGGTGCACGGAAAAACCGGTTAACCGAACCGATTCGAAAATTAACCTATAACCGTAACCGGTTAGTAACCGATATCATACTAATCGATTATAGGTTTTTAAAAACCGCCAGTTACAAGTCGATTAGGATTTTCGAAATCATTAACCGATTAATAATCGGTTAACCACAAACCGATTAATTTTTTGGGATTAAACCGGTTAACCGGTTATGGGGTACACAATATAATTTATATTTCAAAATCAATAACCAGGCTCCCTGCTCCCAGTCCCACACTCCCACCGAATCAATCGAATCCCCAGTATACAAACCCCAATCAATCGAAATCAATAACCAGGTACACAATATAATCGATCGATCAGTCCCACACTCCCACCGAATCAATCGAATCCCTAGTAGGCCAGTATACAAACCCCAATCAATCGAAATCAAATTCGATAGATCAGTCCCACACTCCCACCGAATCAATCGAATCCCCAATTCTTGGTTTCTTTCAATAATCAGTCGATCAAATAATTAAACCTAACAAACAAACCCACAAATAATACACATGGCTACCTCTAGTGCTCACGATTCTAGTGAGGTTGGTGCTTCCACAACAAGTGAATTAAGTGTGGTGAATATCCTAGCAACCACAAGGAAACAAGAAACATGGGTAAATTTTGATTTATGCGAGATGTCGAATGGAAAGCAGGAGGCCAGATGCAAACATTGTAAAACTTTTTTGGCTGCAGGTGCCAATTCTACTTTAGATACCCATATTAAGGACCATTGCAAGGTATTAAAAGGCACTGCAAAACCCGGTCAATCACAGATGTCGAAAGAGGGGGTATTTTTAGTTATAGTGTGGAAAAGGTTCGTAAGAGGATGGCTCAGTTTGTTATTCAACAGGGTTTGCCATTCAATCACTTTGACAACCAACGGTTGACTTCGTTGATTCGTGACACGCTTCAACCTTCTTATACTCATGTAAGTCGTAATACCCTTAGAAAGCATTGTATAAACATGTGGAAAGAAGCTAAGGAACAGTTAATTTTGTGTTTTGAAAACTTACAAACCGGTGTTAATTTAACCACTGATGTTTGATCTGCCCCCCATGGTTTACCGGAATCGTACCTTTGTGTTACAACACATTGGGTCGATCCAAAGACTTGGCAATTGATGAAAAGCACAATTGCGTTTGAGATGTTTGGATATCCACATACGGGAGATGCGTTATTTGAAATTTTAGATGAAGTGATACAAACTTATAAGTTGGAAAAAAAGATTTTGTCAATTTCTTTTGATAATGCTTCAAATAATACTAGTGCGGTTCAAAAGTTGAAGATAAAGTATGAACCTATCTGTAAGGGTGTGTTTTTTCATAGTAGATGTGTTGCACACATCATTAATTTGGTTGTGCAACATGGACTAGAAGTTCCCGCGATTAAGAAGGTAAAAGATGTTTTTAAAGAAATGTTACAAGATGTTTTTTCAAGTTCTAAAAGAAGACGTAAGGAGTATGAGAAATTATGCAAAGACTTAAATAAACCGTGTCTTGGTCCTAATTGGGATGTACCGACTAGGTGGAATTCTACTTGGAAAATGTTTGATAGTGCTATCCAACAAAGACCTACTTTAGAATTGTTCCATGACGGTCTTGTTTCAAAAGATTTGGCACCTCAATTTCCTACTATGGGTTGGGATAGTATTGTAAAATTAACCGAGTTACTTGAAGTTTTTAAAACTTCAACCACTATTTTGTTCGGAGTTTATTATCCCACTAGTAGTTTGGTACTAAAACAACTATATTTGATATGTGGAAAGATAAATGACTTTCAATTTAGGGGTAACGTTTATGAAACAATGATAGCTCCAATGAAAGCGAAGTTTAAAAAATATTTTGAAGAAATGCCGCCCGTAATTACTTGTGTCGCCGCATTAAACCCGTGTTTAAATGTTGCGGGTGTGGAGGTGTTAATAGAAAACATATGTTTTGATTTGGATTTGAACGATAATGACCCCAATTTCTCGGATAATGCAATTAAACATTCTAAAAAATGTTTAGAAGATATGTTTGATGTGTATTTGGTTAAATATGGTTCGACATCAAACATACGCCAACAAATGGCTTCGGAGTCGTCAAGCTCACGGGCAAACCCTGAGCTAAATTTGTATAACACTTTGAGAAATGTTAGTAGTAAGCGGTCTCGGGGTAGCACCCCAAGTAGTGAGCTCGGAAGATATATAGGAACCGACTTTTTGGCAACAATGCTTCCTGAAGAATTTTCAAACTTTGATATTTTGGCTTGGTGGAAAGAAAAGGAAGCCCACTTTCCCGTTCTAGCTGCCATGGCATGTGATTTATTAAGTGTCCAAGCTTCCACGGTAGCTTCGGAGTCGGTTTTTTCTCTTAGTGGAAGGGTTTTATCAGTTAGAAGAACAAGGCTCACTCCAACTTCTCTTGAAACATGCATTTGCTTGAAAGACTACTTGGACGCCGCTGAACGTATACAAGATGTGACTAGTCTTGAAGATCAACTTGCCATAGAAGAACCCATACATCTCTATGAAGTATCACAAGGAAAGGCCACTCCACTTTCTGACGATGAACTTGACGAGTAAGTTTTGTTTTGCTATTTAGTTTATACTTTAGATGTTTTCTGTTTTCTGTTTCTCTTTTGGATATTACGCATCTGTTTTCTATTTCTGTTTTGAGTTGGTTTTCGTTTGTGATGCAGCTGATGCTGCTCCTATTGCTGTTTGTGTTGCTGCTAAAACTGATGCTACTAAAACTGTTCCTGTTTTCTGTTCTGTTCCAGTTTGATCTATTCTGTTCAATCCTGTTTTCTATTCTGTTCAGTTCTGTTGATGCTACTAAAACTGTTCTTTTCTGTTTCTGCTAAAACTGATGCTACTAAAACTGTTCTTTTCTGTTTTCTGTTTCTGTTGATCTGTTCTGTTCAGTTCTGTTCTGTTCTTTTCGGTTCTGTAAATCTGTTCTGTTCTGTTTTGCTTAATTAGTTCTGTTTTGCTTAATCTGCAACTCTGCAAGTTCTGTTATGTGTGTTTCTCTTGAATATGCCATAGTAAAACTGTTCTGTTCTGTTTTCTGGTTCTGTACTTCTGTTCTGTTCTGTTTTGCTTAATTAGTTCTGTTTTGCTTAATCTGCAATTCTGCAAGTTCTGTTATGTGTGTTTCTCTTGAATATGCCATAGTAAAACTGTTCTGTTCTGTTTTCTGGTTCTGTACTTCTGTTCTGTTCTGTTTTGCTTAATTAGTTCTGTTTTGCTTAATCTGCAACTCTGCAAGTTCTGTTATGTGTGTTTCTCTTGAATATGCCATAGTAAATCTGCAGGTTTAACATACAAAAATCTGCAAGTTTCTGTTTGTTCAAGAATATCGGTTAACTGAAATAGGTTAACCATTTCGGTTAACCGGTTTTTATAAACCGAAATCGGTTCCATCAGTTTCATAATTTTCATGGATTAACCGGTTATTAACCGGTACCGGTTAACCGGAACCGGTTAATTTTTTATAAAAAAAAAACCGATTACGGTTACTAAATTAACTAACTGAAACCGGTTAACTGGTTTTGACACCTCTACTCGTAGCCTTGATGTCATGGAATACTTTCTCTACAAACTCTTTCCTTCGTTAGATCTTCTATTATTCCTTTCTCTTCACAAAAACCAACCCGTCAAAAAATGATACCTGAATATCCTCTTAGTTGTTTTGCCAAGTCGCACATAGTTTTCAATCTCAAACATATCCTTAATCGAAAAGAAAAACAATTGGATGACCTCACCAAATACTAACTCTGTACGATAGACAAATAGCCATATTGCAAGAGCACATATGTGCTATATAGTTTCCGCGATCCCTTTACAGAGTTAAGGATTTGTTTGAGATTAAAAACCATATGGGACTTTGAACCATGTTGGAGATTAAAAACCAATAAACCGTGTTACTCTAGAAACATTAAATAATCAAAATCATAATCATCATTATCAACACTCACATATAAAACGAATTGTTTAACAAATTCATTTACTACTTAAATGCATATTGGATGCATAATTTTATACTAGATCAAATGTACGAGGCTTATAGTAATCCCTTTACAAAAACTATATCAAGTGATTTTGGCCCCCTCAAATGACTTGTTCAAGTTCCACCACCGATTAATATTTAAATATCGACATATCAAAATTTATCCATTACTATTGAATAAAGAGTGGATTGCCATGATACCAAAATGAAGATGCTTCTTAGTGTCATCAAAACATAATCGGAGTTGACTTCCTTTTATCAACCTTCATTTTAAATTGATCTAACATTGACAATTTTAATAGTAAAATATATATAGATTAGCTTAGATGTTCTCAGCTTATGATATCTTGTGAAGGTGGAGAGGTTTCAATCTATTGACCAATGCCAACTTACCAGCTCATTACGCATTTTCTAACTTTTGTATGCTTTGAATATTTTATCTGGTCAATTGAAGTGTCACTTTTGAAAAGTTAACTAGATCTTTATCGCGCCTGATAGAATGCCGACTAAAGTTGATTTAAATCCAGACCTGATAGACAATTTACAAATAAGTTATACTAACTAATAAACTCAGGTTCAACCGGGATACATTAATTAAAATTCTTTTTAAAATATAAAAATAACTATATATAACATAATAAATAAATTAAAATATTTTTAGAAAAACTATGAACATGCCACGTAATATTTTTTTTAAAAATATACTAAATTAGTTAACATAATTTTTATATATAAGTACCTATTGCATTAAAACAAATTAAAAAAATACACTTTAAACATAAATAGAAATTTAAAATAAACATTTAATGGATTATTTATTTTTAAAAATGTTCAATAGTAAATATGACATCATAAATATATTAAAAAGTTTTTAAGAAAAAACTATGAACATGCCATATAATATTTTTTCTAAAAATAGTTTTAAAAGACAATCATTTTTTATTATATATAAAGAAGATTATAATTTAATAAAAAGAAATAAATGATATTGAAAAATGATAATAGGATGTTAACGATATAAAATTACATACTTATAAATAATATTTATTACGTTATATGTTAAAAGCGTACACCAAGTCATAATTTAATAATAACATATGACAGATGTTGTTACAAACGAAAAAAAATAATCTAAAAACTGATATTAAAAAAAGGAATATAAAATTAAAATATTTATTTTTCATAAATATATCTTTAAATTATTTTTTTACAATTATAAAATATAAGAATTACTTTCCATAATAATGATCATACTTAAATTTATAAGAATACTTTCCATAATAAAAATATTTTATTTTAATAACGAGATAGTAGTTAGCATTCGAGACACCATAGCGACATTCAATTGGGTAATATGCTGAGCTCGAATCAAGCATGTGTGGGATAAAACCTAGGTGATACGTACATCACGCAACAAACGACAGCGGAAGACTATTTTTGGTGGTATTTTCTAATTTTATGAAACAAAACAAACAACAAAAATAAAGATAGATAATGAATCCACCACCAAAATACCTAAAGGAATAGGCACCGAAATTAAGGATAAAGGAAACACTCCAATCTACCATCATGTTTCATAAAGGTCTAGCCACCACAAACACGGATAAAGAAATCGAAGATTTTAAGACCTCACCACTATAATCGATAAATGACGAACGACCACGACTATAGATAAAGGAGTCACTTTAAACCACCAAGATCAACGATCCATAAAGGTAAATGAACATTTTTGGATAAGAAATAGAGGTTGCTCTATTAATTTAATTCATTTAATCAAGTCTCTCTTACAATGAGAAATGAGCCCCTATTTATAGCCATACATGTTATTTTCTAAAATAAAATAAAGAAAATACAATAATAATATTAAATAACTAAAGGTTGTCATGTGCTAATGACAACCACTAATTTATCAAACAATAGGAAATGGACACGCAAAGTCTCTAGAAAGATTTCTTCTACACAAGGGCCTACAAACCATTAGGATTAACGTTGTCACACACTCCTCTCTTATCCCCATCAACATCTGTCAAGCACATTCCCTTATTGGACCCACAAACATGTGACTGACACAAACTTTATTTATTTAAACTGGTAACTTAAAAACTGGAGCATCCGTACTGGCGACTAGACTGGAGCATGTCACCAGAGCTCTTCAGTGGGCATCCTCACTGATGGATCGTTGTTGGTTGTCACTGGAGCTTCTTGCCATTGGAGAAGTGTTACTATTGGCGACTGGACTGGTTCAGTGTAGACTTGTCTAAAATGGGCCACTGCTGACAGAATTAACATTGCTTGTTCAGATGGCATTATCAGTTCAGTTAACTACTTCAGTTCAGTTCCACCCTTTAGTTTAGTTGATTTATCCAGTTCACTGGTGTCAGTCAATTCAGTGAACCTGCACATTTCCGCATCATTCTCCTCTTTTAAAAAGGGACTTGTCCTCAAGTCCTTGAGGTACTTATTTTCCAAATAAGGCATCAGATCTCCAACAATAAAAGTACTTGAAACTGCCATATCTCTAGGTAACTCAACCTTGTATGCATTCTCACCATATCTCTCCAGAATCTTGAATGGTACTTCAGCTCTGGGCATCAACATGTTCTTCCTTTTTGCTGGAAATCTTTCTTTTCTAAGATGTACCCAAGCTAGATCACTGATGAGTGTCCATTTTGTGATTATTTCCCATATCATTAGGTCGTGTTTTAATGCTTAAATGAGTTTGGAAATGTGAACTTGTGGTACTTAATTAGATGTCATGTTATGATAGGTTCACAAGAGGTGCACGTGAAGGCAAACGTCTATACTTAACTTAATACAAAGCCACAACAATTTTGGACGAAGACTAGCAAGCGGATCATGAAGAATTTGAGGCCAACATGAAGCACACGACCACATGTAGGAATTTTGGGAATAACTTCTTCATACGGACTCCGTTTCTGACGACTAAGCTATCCACGGAAATGCGAGAGGAAAATTTGCAACTTTTGTGCTCAACCTGAAGCCTCCAGTGCCGCTCATTTCTCTCTAGCGCCGATGGAAGTGATCCTGAAGCTTACCAGCACCGCTGGGACCTCACCAGCGCCGCTGGGACCTTACCAGCGTCGCTGAGAGTGCATGAGCGCCGCTGGGATACCTATATATACCCCCCTGGGACTTCCCTAGCGCCGCTGGGAAAGTCGGTTCAGCTAGGGTTTAGTCTGAAAACCTATATATACCCCCCTAAACCCTAAGAGTCATAACATACTTCTTACAGACGACTTTGGGGGCTTTTCTAGGGTATTTTAATCAGATCTAAACCTTCGTAACACCTCCATATCATTCGGAAGATCAAGCATCAATTATCAACAACAATTATCATTAAACAAATAATCATTAGGTCAAATTATTTAAGGTTCGTGGTGTTGATTCGACGGAGCGGCATTAAGGATTGCGTGACTTTGATTTCCCAATTATTAGCATACTTATTTGCAAGACTGATTTTATTTGACAATTATCATTATGGATTCATTTATATTAATGATTGTTAGGTTTATTTGCTTTGCCATTAGTAGCTGAATTGGTTTGCATCTGCTTTGATGATTTGATCATGCGTTTATAGTGATATTATTTAATTATAGTTGTTGAACTATTTTATGTTTGACCGTTGATCCATAATTGTTTAGGTTTAATTACTTGAATGAATATGAAATTATAGTTAAAGTAGGTTGGGGACATAATAGGAAGCCAAACTGCATGGATTCCCATTAAACTATAAAGGTTAGGTCATAAAAATAGACTTAGATTATAATCTTGATTAGGGGACTTGACATGAAGCTTAATCAAAGGGTAAGTGAGTTAACAAGAATCTTGACCATTTAGACCGGGGGACTTGAGGAAGCTTGGTCGCGATTAGTCGTTCAACAATTATAAGTAACATGGTAGATGACCTATGTTTCCAAGTAGATGTATTGATTTTAGTTATTACAGTCTTTCAATAGTTTTAGTTAATTAAGTAGTGACAAACCCCCAAGAATCGTAGATTCACACCTAGCTGCATTCTTAGACATAGTCCCTGAGAATAATCCTGGTCTTATCTATTTTCTATACTATAGAAGATCTGGTCCACTCCCCCGAGAGTGAGTATAGTAGAGAAGTTAATCTTGTAATGAATAAATTTAAAACTTGTTAGGAATTTAAGTTAACAAATTTCGCTCATCAATCACCTGGTACAAAACTGGACTGTTTTCGATGTTTGTTTGCTCTTGCCTTGTAATCTGCATTAGCTTTCTCAATTTTGGCCTTCACTTGCTGGTGAATTTTCTTAATTTTTTTAGTTATTTGGTCTCAGCTTCAATACTTGCCTTTGGTTCAATCGAAAATGAGATCAAATTGATGGGAGCCAAAGGATTAATACCATAAGAAATTTCAAATGGTGATTTACTGGTGGAATAGTTAGGAGCTCTATTGAAGGCAAACTCAGCATGAGCAAGCTTCAGATCCCAATTTTTTAGTATCTTCTTCACCAGTGTTCTTAACAGCATTCCAATTGTTAGATTAGTGACTTCCATTTGTCCATCAGTTTAAAGATGATGAGACGTACTAAACATTAATCTAGTACCCATCAACCTTCATAAGGACTTCCAGAAATAACTCATGCTAACGAATAATCTCTTTGAAAAATAAATTTGCCACCTCTAAAGCATCACTTGTGGTGTTGCAAGGAAAAACATGAGACATTTTTGAAAAACGATCAACAACCACCATTTTTCAATCCTTTCCCCTCTGGGTTCTGGGCAGTACAACAATGAAATCCATGCTAAGATCTTCCCATGGCTGGTTTGGAACTGATGAAAAGTTGCCTTTGCTTGGTGACAAGTTGGACAATGACTGATGATATTCTGAACATCCTTCAGTAAACTTGGCCATTAGAATTGTTTAGTGAGGATCTCTCCAATTTTGTTGATTCAAAATTGGCCAGCCAGACCTCCTCCATGTGCTTCCCTTATCCATAAATCCCTAATGGAACCCTTTGGAATACACAACATTCCACTCTTGAATAAGAAACCATCTTGAACAACACATGGTGCTTTCTAATTAGCTTTAGTCAGACAACCAACAAAGTCTGGATCAGCAACATATAACTCCTTGATGAAAGAAAATCCAAGAACTCTTGCTTCCAGAATGGATAACAATGAATATCTACTAGAAAGTGCATCAGCAACACACATTAGCTACCCAGCTTTGTGCTTAGAAACAAAAGATTAAGACTGCAAAAATTCCACCCACTTTGCATGTCTGGCATTAAGCTTGTGTTGACCATTAATGAACTTCAATGCTTCATGATTAGAAAGTAGGACAAACTGTTTTGGCTTCAGATAATGGGACCAGTGATTGATAGCGCAGATAATTGTATAAAATTCTTTGTCATATGTGTTATACTTCAGTTTAGAACCATTAAGTTTTTTCACTGAGATAAGCCACTAGACGTCCTGCCTGGACTAAAACTACACCAACTCCTACTCCACTGGCATCACATTCTAACTCAAACAACATATCAAAGTCAGGCAAAGATAGTACTGGAGTTGAACTTAGCTTTTCTTTCAGTGACTCAAATGCTAACTGTGTTGAATTTGGCTAGTTAAATACACCATTCTTCGGACAGTCAGTGATTGGAGCCTCAACAGTAGAGAAATTCTTGATAAATCTTTTGTAGAAAGGTGCCTATCCATGAAAACTTCTTACTTAAGTGATTGTAGTAGGATCTGGCCATGATCATCGGCTTCTAGCTTTGAAGGATCCATGGAGATTGCTTTCTTTGACACCACGTATCCAAGTGATATCACACTTTCTACCATAAAATCACATTTCTCCAGTTTACCATACAACTGGTGTCTTCTCAGTAAATCAAACACACTTCTTAAATGATTAACATATTCAACTTCAGTTTTTGAATATACAATAATATCACCAAAATAAACAAACTAACTAATAAGTGGCCTAAGTACTTCATTCATTAATCTCATGAATGTAGTAGAAGCATTAGATAAGCTAAAAGGCATTACTAAGCACTCATAAATGCCTCCAACACAACAAACAATTTTATCTTGATAAACACATCCAATGAAAAAAAGAATAGTAACTTGTCTATTAACTTTTACTTGATATCCTTCATTGAGCCATTACAACTTGTAGGGACGAAGATGCTTTACTGTAGGCAGTTCCAGTTTCTCAACCATGTAAGTTGAAGCAGCATTAGCACAACCTCCACCATCAATAATCAGATTACACACCTTGCCTTTAATAGTACATCTTGAATGAAAAATGATCTCTCGTTAGGCGGTATCAGTTACAACTTCATCAGCAAGCATCACTCTTCTTACTACTAGCATTTTTTCAACATCTGCACCTACATATGCCTCTTCACTCTCTTCATCATACACTGGTTTACCTTCTTCAATATCAACATCTGGTAAGATTTCAGTATCATTAGCAGTAAGTGCTCGCTGGTTGGGACACTGTGCCTGGAGGTGACCAAAACCATTACATTTAAAGCATTTTCTTCCAATTGGTTCTTTTGATCCTCCATGTTCTTTCTCCTTTCCTCTGAAGGACTTTTGACCAGTTTCACTGGGCTTAGGAACTGGTTGACTGGAACTGGAAGAAACTTTAGTGAAAGGTTTGTACTGAACCTTTTTCTTCAGTTGCTTTTCAATCAAGAAGGCCAGTTTGCAAGCACCTTCATAAGTCCATATGTGCTGCAAGTCTATCTTCTCAACAATGGTAGTATTTAACCCACTATGGAATCTGGCGATAGTATGCTCTTCAGTTTCTTTCACACCAGTTCGAATCTTCAGTTGCTCGAATTCTCTGATATGTTCCACAATCTCTTTCACACCTTGCTTCAAATTATTCATCAGAAGATACTGGTCTTGTTTGTACGACTGATGAACAAAGCTTTTCTGCATAATTTCTTTCAACTTAGACCAGGGATTAATTTTACTTTTACCGTTGTACTCTCTTTTTTTCGGTAAAAAGGTCGTCACCCCTTGTTAGATTTATAAAACAAAAAAAAAGCGCATGCACATTAACTGAGTGTTAATGAGACTGTTTACAAGACCATGCATAAACATGCAGACCCTATTAACTACTAGCCTTCAACTAAAGGCATTAATCACACATAAACTAACAACTAGCAAACTAACTAATCGGACACCAAATAAACATACTCAATTATGCTAAATTCGACATCCCCAAGTGTCTTTTCCATGTTTCCAAGTGCTTCAAAACTCTGTTGTTCTTCTTAAACTTCATCGAAATAAGCTTCATACGAACAGTAGCAATTTTGATTTCAGTGAGTTTGTGAGCCGGTCTTTTCTCCTGTCTGAACAGTCTTGCATTTCTTTCCTGCCAAATAAAATTAGAAGTGGCCGCAAATATGAGCTTCATAACAAGAATATCAATAGTCTTTTTATTTGATTCCGAAATGATAGCTACAAGTATTGACTCCCAATCAACATGGACTGGTTGGTTACCCGTAAATCCACACACATCACTCCAAACCTGCGATGCATAAGAACATTCAAAAAATAAATGGTTATGGGAGTCCCTTTGTTGATTGTAGAGTGAGCACAAAAGAGGTTCCTTCGAATTTGTATCCCATGATCTCAACAGATGTTGCGTCTTAAGCTTCCGCTTCACAACAAGCCATAGGTGAAATGCATGTTTCGGAATACAATAGGGAAACCAAACAACAAAGAACCATGTAACTTCCACACTCCTTGGCCGAATAGCCTCCCCACAATTTGCCACAAAAAATCAATAAAACGACCATCCCTATCCTTCCAAACCCATTTATCAGCCACATTATTAACCAAGGAAAGAGCAGCTAAATTCAGAAATTGATTACTCCATTCATTCGGCCAACTCCATGCTTCATTAGAAACAATATCCCCAACACAAGCATTTAAAGTATTAGCAGCATTTGTAATCATCTGGGCGAAAGAGACGTAATTAGCAGACTAAAATCGCACCAATTATCATACCAAGCAGAAGTTGAACGTCCATTACCTACCTGAATCCAGAAGAAGCTCCGTAGTACAAGTCTAATTTATAATATTTTACGCC
The DNA here is from genome assembly GCF_010389155.1 of Erigeron canadensis. Taxonomy (NCBI): domain Eukaryota; kingdom Viridiplantae; phylum Streptophyta; class Magnoliopsida; order Asterales; family Asteraceae; genus Erigeron; species Erigeron canadensis. The sequence continues at coordinate 14,374,373 of NC_057761.1, forward strand.
AACTCCAAGTCATATTACCTCGACATGGGATTTCCCAAAAATTCTGTCCTTTGATCTTATACATGTGAATCCATTAGACCCACAAAGAGTCCTTACAGGTTAACAAGTTCCACACATGCACCGAGAGAATAGAAATATTTAAATCATGCAAACTATGAATGCCCAATCCTCCTTCATTTTTCGGTAAGCACACAACATCCCAAGCAACCTTAGATTTTCCTTTCTGCAAAGATCCTTGAGGCCAGAGAAATTTCCTTAAAACCGGTTCGATTTTCTTAATCACCCCGTCAGGTAACATAAACATTGTAGCCCAGTACACATGCATAGATGACGAGGCAGATTGAACAAGTTGAAGCCTTCCCGCAAAGGACAAAAATTTATTTTTCCAATTAGATAAACGATTTCTGACTCTTTCAATCAAACCACAACAATCTCTATTAACTAGTCTAGTAGACACCAAGGGAACTCCTAAGTATTTAACTGGAAATGAGCCTTCCTCGAATGGTAGCACATTAAGGATAGGCAACATAACATAATTAAGAACATTACAGAAGAAAGCTTTTCTCTTAGGAATACTAGGAGCCAAACCTAATGCATGTTTGAATTCCTCATGTGTCTCCATGATCACGTTTGCAGAATTCACATCAGAATGCAAAAAAATAAATAAACCATCCGCAAAGCAAAGGTTGACAATATCCAAACCTTCACATTTAGGGTGATAGGTGAAATCAGCAGACTCACGAATCCAACGCCTTAGCGTGAGTGTTAACACCTCCATAACCAAGGTAAATAGGTACGGGGATAAAGAATCCCTTTGCCTCAAGCCTCTTTTTCCAGCGAAGAAACCATGGAGTGAGCCGTTGATACTAAGTGAAAAGGATGATGTAGCCACACAAGTCATAATCCAATGTCCCATCGTTCTATGGAATCCGAAATAAATAAGGATTTTCTTAAGGAAAACCTAATCCACCGTATCATATGCCTTTTGAATATCCACCTTAAGCGCACACCGTGGTATTCCTCTATCCAGATGCTAATTGGGCATTAACTCTTGAGTAAGCAAAATATTGTCTGATATACTCCTACCTGGGATTAAGGTTGATTGATTTTAAGTAACCAAACCAGCTAGATCGCCCTTTATTCTATTTGCAATGATTTTTGTGATACATTTAAAGATGACATTGCATAATGAAATTGGTCTAAAATCAGTAATATGAGTAGGAGAAGTAACCTTGGGGATTAAAGAGATTACCGAAGTGGTTAACTTTTTTAAGAAGTTTCCCACTAACAAAGAAATCCTTCACAGCATCAACAATACTATCGCCAATTAAATCCCATGTTGCTTTGAAAAAACCAACTGAATATCCATCAGGAGCTGGTGTTTTATCATCCCCCATGTCAAATATGGCCCTTTTGATTTCATCAGTTGACACATCTAGGACCATCCTATTAGCTAAATCAAAAGAAAGCCGATTAGTAAATAAATTAGAAGTATTAAGAGGTAACACTAAGCCTGGAGTACCCAAAAATTGCTTATAATGATTTACAAAAGCCATAGCCACCTCATCCCCCACAAAATTGCTTCCATCATCATTCATCACCAAATCAATTCTCTTCCTAGCCTTACGAGCCTTAACAACTTTGTGGAAATAAGCCGTGTTAGAATCACTAATGCGTAACCAATCAATCTTAGCCTTTTGATTTAAAAATCTTTCTTCACCAATAATAGCTTCATTATAAGCTTGTAAATAAGCAGCTTGTTCCTCACGAAGCAAAACATTCGTTGAATCTTTATCTAGCTAAGATTGAACGTCATCCAATTCCTCACTTAAGCATTGCACTTTCCTATGAAGATTACCCTTGTCAAAAAGCAGTTTTTGAAATGGGTTCCTTAATGCCTTGAGATTCTTAACAACTTTAAACATCGGGAATCGTTCCACCTGTGAATTCCAAGTAGACAAAACCACCTCCTTAAACTTTTCATGATGAGTAAGAACATTCGAGAACTTAAACGGCTTTGGTTTAAACTTCACAACTCTAGGAAAACATAAGATAGCCGGTGCATGATCAGATATACGATACGGGTGAAATTGTGCATGTGCGCCTATAAACACCTGAGAGAATTCTTGATTCGCCATTACCCTGTCCAGCTTCTTTAAGACATCATTTAAACCCCTCGGTTTTTTAGTCCAAGTATATTGTAAGCCACTCCTATTCACATCAGTGACTTCCAGCTCATCAGCGCACTTTCTAAACTCGTGCATAACCGTATCGATCTTAGAAGACCCCATTGCATTATCATCCAAGAAGAGTGCAACATTAATATCTCCTAGCAAAACCCAAGGCTTGTCCTTAACAACGTTTTATGGACAAGTAGATTATGCCATAGCTCCCTTCTCTGTATATATGAGTTATCTGCATAAATAAAGGAACAAAACAATATTTTACGATCTTGCTTGAAAACAAATTGAGTATGAATCACTTGATCAGTTTGAGCCAACACCATAACATCGACAACATCATGATCCCAGCCTAAAATGATTCGAACTCCCTTATGACACAAATGGACATTAGATGCCCAAGACCAATTTCGAAAGACCTTATTACATACTTTATTCAGATGGGATACACTAACATGTGACTCTATTATAGAACATATACATAATTTATTTTCATTAATCACATGACGAACCTCATTTTGTTTTGGGGAGAGATTCATTCCCCTTATATTCCAGGATGATATATTATACATGAGGAACCGTTTGTACGTGAATCTGTCGGAAGACGAGGTTTTTCTTTATAAATAAAATATGGTTTGGGCTTGCTAAGCTTCGCACCTACAAATTATTTTTCCTGTTGAACATCCTTACCTTTTTGTTTTTTCCTTGAAACCTTGACAAAAGCCTCCTCATCTTGAGGTATCTTGACTTGAGTAGTCTTTTTTGGTGCTTTAGGACATTGATCACTTGCATGATTAGACACCTTGCATGTATCGCAGCGAGGAGGCTTCCATGGATACTCAATTTGTATAACTTGCTTCGAAAAGCCATCTCCAACCATATTAGGAATCCCAACAATCAGTACAGATTTTATATCATTTTCAGTATCCAGTTCAATTAGGGCCAATGCATAACTACTACATCCCCATGATTCAGTACACATGGAGCACGTATAGTCATCCAAAGCAACCGGTCTTCCAATTTTAGTTACCAACATGCTAAGACCATCTTCTATAAATATAACAAACGGTACATTATGTAGCTTAACCCATACAGGCACCTTCTTGACTTCAAACACACAGAATTCAGGAGTCCATTCATTTAAAAAAAGAGGAACTGAACGGATTAACCACGATCCAAGTTTCAGCACTTTTTCCATCCCTGATTTTTTCTCAAATTTAAAGAAGAAGAAACCAGATGAGTTCATCATAATACGCTTAAACCCGTATTTATCCCAAGCATTCGTCACATAATTTTCCACAACAGGATAAGCATAACATTTTCCAAGAAAATAACCAACCAAAATATTCGCATATTTGCTATTAGCTGAGTCAATAGCCTCTTTCGGAATAAGTAAATCAATGCCTTCAATATTCGAGTCTACTTTTAAAGAACGAAAATTTACCTTGTTTTTGATAATAGGCTCAGGTTGTTAGTATATGATCACGTAAAATGAACGTATGTCCAGAAATAATTTAAGCCTACGGGGTCACACGTCTCGACACAAATGTATTTAATATTAATTAATATACTTAATGTTTTTAATTAATATGATCAGGGATTAATTTAACGAACGGTCGTTAGAAATGTTAAAAACTAATGGTTACTAGTTAATGGCGTTAGTTAAGGAGGACTTAATTTGTAATTAGGAGATTCTAGAAGTTTCCTAATTATCCCATTAACTTAACTTATTTTACAACCCATTAACTTAACTTATTTTACAAGAAAATTAACCCTAGCAAAACACAAATAATAAACCGACTTATAAACATATGTATAAAGACCTCAATATGATCACAATATATATGTAAAGGTAATTTAATTGACCAGAAGGTAATTTACAAGATAAATTAAAATACTTGAATACAAAATACATATCACATCTATAATGCTTTTGTCACCGAGAAACATGCACCAAAATAATGGAGTTCTTTGAAAAGGTTGAAAATCAGTACAACATAAGAGTTAAAAAAAAAAAACAGAAGTGATAACAGGACAAAGTTCAAGAATCAGATTATGGAAGTTTATCGTCTGAGCAAAGGAATTGAGCATCAATTCAGTGCACCCTATGAACCTCAACAGAATGGAGTAGCAGAAAGGAAGAACATGACATTGATAGAGACTGCCACGATAATGCTTGTTGATTCAAGGCTTCCTACTATGTTTTGGGGGGAGGCAGTAATACTACTTGTCTTGTGTTAAATAGGGTTTTCATTGTTAAAAAATTTAATAAGACACCTTATGAACTTTTAAATAATAGAAAACCGAGTTTAACTGGCTTAGAGCCTTTTAGAGTCTCATGCACGTTTTTAAAAGTTCATGACCAACCTAAATTTGCCGAGAAGGCTGAAGAGGGAATTTTTCTTGGTTACATTCCGGGTTCTCCAATAAGGCGGGTGAACAATATTAAGGCTTAAATAGTTGATGTTGGTTAGAATGTTGTAATTTCTAGCTATAATCCCCTTGTACACCAAGAGTCTGCTATCTTGTTTAATTATGATGATGTTTTTACTTCCTTTAATGGTCCCACTTCTTTTGGTGCGGCAGTTTGAATAAGCCACCAGAGCTTATGTCTAATGAAAGTAATAACAGTGCAGATGGTTCACAAAAGGATACTGGAGATACTAGTGCACAGGAATCGGGACCAGTTACTCCACCACCTCAAAGTTCAACCAGTGAGGGTAAAATAGGTTCAAATTTAGGTGTTAATCTTCAAGTTGACAAAGTGACACAACATAGAGTTAACATGTATCATCCTATTGAGGATACCATTTGTGAACCAAGTGCAAAAGTTAAGACAAGAGCTCAGATTAACAGACTTACAGGTTTATTCCCAGAGATGGAAGTAACCGGTATAGTTGATGAGTGTATTTTGTAGATGCAGATTCGTTGTGACAATCGCAACATAGATTTGATTATCGTTATGTTTTAGGAACTATGTTTGTAATCATTTAAATAAGAACTTGTGTTAATATTTAATGATTACGTTTGAACTTCAATATTATATCTGTTTGTGTTTTGTATTGTGTTTGTGTGTTATATATTGTTTTTGCAGGTACAAGAGCATAGAATCAAGGTTTATAAGTGTCGTAGATCACTTGAACGATGATTGGATGTTATGTACGAGCCAAACGAAGCTAAACAAAGAGTCAAAGGTCGTCCCTCATGCTGACGTCATAAGCATGTAAGAACAACCTCGTGCTGATGTCAGCACGAGGCAAGTCGATTGGCTTATTGTTTCGGGCCTAATCTGCGATTAAGGCCTAATCCCACACGATCCAATACATAACTAGTATAAATACAAGACCTATTCTACGGAATTATGTTAATCGTTGGGAAAATCTTAGAAGATATTCACGAAATTACGAATTAAGGTTAATTGTTCCTTCGTGTGACCTCCTACACGAACCACAAGCCTTGTGCATCTCCTTGGGTTGGTTAATTGCTCATTAATCAGCAAAAGGCAATAGCAATCTAGTTATCTCAAGAGGATTCCACACTCTCGACATAACCAATCACGTCTTATTACAATCCCGCAACAATAGGGTACCTTACAAGTGGTATCAAAGCCCTAAGGTTGATTACCAGAAGGTTTAAGATCGTTTGATTGGCTATTGATTGCAAATTCGTTTCGAAATTCTTGTTAAAAAGGTTTTTCGCGCTCTTCTTCGTGTTACTTCGTGCATACGTCAGCACGAGGTGAACTTCGTGTTCGTGTTCACGTCATCTGTTGACTTCGTGTTAACTTCGTGCCACGTCAGCGCGAACCACTCTTCGTGACTTAGGTCGTGACTAGTGTTTCTTCGTACTTCGTGCCACGTATACTTCGTATTTCGTGCTACATATACTTTGTGTTTCGTGCCACGTATACTTCGTGCTTCGTGCCACGTATACTTCGTACTTCGTATTACACGAACTTAGTGTTATTTCGTTTGATTTGTTTACTGAAAGATTCGAAATGACGACTATACCAGCTGCCGCAAACTCTCCTAATGCCCTACTTATCAGCCAAATGATCATGCATGATCATGAGGTTGGTCGTGGAAACACATGTAACATTCTTGATTTTTAACTTGTATTAAAATGAGTTAAACGTGATTAATTTTGATTTAGTTCCATGATTTTGTGGCTTAATTGATTCTCAACCTGTTGACTCAATCGTGTTGAATGATTTATTATTCTAATTGATTTATAAGATTCATTTATTTATCTATGAACCAGAAACGTGTATTTATGCTAGTCGAAGCTACGTGGACGTATCGGTTTAGTTTAGAATGTAAGTTGACGTTTAATTGAATTGGAAACGTAATCGGGTGATCCATGGGTCGACCCATGAACCACCACTCTTGACCTAACCCTATCCCAAACCACCCAACCAAAGTCTTCCACTCCTATCCATTCATTTCCTTACTTTCCTTTCTCTCACTATATTGAATGCAAGACTCTCTCCCACTCTCTCACTAAATTCTTACTTCATTAAATGTGTTTCAAGATAATTTAATACTAGAATAATCATCTTCATCATTATTGGATCATTATATCAAAATTTGGAATCTATTGGTGCAAGAAATCACCATTTTCGGGTTAAGTTCGGATTTAAAGCTTCATTGAAGGCATTGGTAAGTGAATCATATCCAACATCTCCATTTGTTTGTTATAAACCTATTTCCAGTCTTAATAAACCAAACTTGAGTCATTTATCCAAGTCAAATCTTAAATGGGTCTAATTAGGGTTTTATGGGCAAAGTGGGTCAAAAACGGGTCTTTTCACTTGTAGGATGTTTCGGGTCGAATCTTTGAGTGGGTTATGATTACAAATATGTTATGAAGCTTGTGTAAACTAGTCTTGGTCGGATTTTCGGGTCAAAACCCTTTTAAACTGAAATTAGGGTTATATATAAATAAAATTAGTCAAAAACAAATTAATTTAGAAAGTCATGATTTGAAGTAAAACTGTGTTATGGAATGAAATTGTTACGTCCATATGAGTTTAACAAAGATTGAAAACAAGATTTAAGCCTAGAAAATCATTTTTATGTGTCTAATTGGGGTTTTGAAGGTTATGGCTCGCGTTGACTTTCTGGTCAACTTTGCTTACCCATCTTGTTCATCTATGAATCTGCCCAGATTTTTATCACTTTCCCTCCCACCGTACAGTACGCCCAGCATGCCGTATCTTACGCCCCATTTGCCCTGTTCAACGCCCCTTACGCCCCCTTAACCGTAGCTTACGCCAACCCACATCTTCAATTTTAACCTTACGCTCACAACATATTGGATACGCCCATGTAGACGCTAAAATATCACTTTTCAAGCCACCGTAACCTATGCTCGATCCATCCGTAGCTTACGCCCCCTGTTTCTTGCCACCGTAACCGACGGCCAGCACCACCGTACCTTACGGTGGTGTGGTTTTCCTCTTTTCTCAGATATGTGCTTGTCATCTTTCTTTGGCTCCTGGATCGATTGGGGCTTCTGCCAAAACTTATTGTTAATCCGTTAAGTTTCAAAAAGGTGTGTCAATCGTTTTCATTATTTTTGGGATGGGAGTCGACTGAATTGTTTTGGGGGTTGACTTGTGGAGATGATTACTTAAACTAAAATACCATATTATATCTATCTATCTATATATAATTTAATAATATATAAGTATAGAACTTTGGAAACTTACTGGAAAGTAAGAAAACAAATATTATAGTTGTATTAATAATAATTTCTAAACTTGAAAGCTTGCAACTTTGGTTCAGCTTTGGGATTTCGATCAAATTAAGACACACCTTTTATTATATACAAATTAACTAGCACTCCCGGACGTTAGTAGCTCGTTAAATATTTATAATTTGAACATTTTTACGTTGGTCATGAGACCGAAGAGTCGTCTAAGAGTCGTCTAAAGTTATAAGTCAATTTAAAAAGTCAAGTAAAGACTTGTAATGTAAAACATGTGTGCATGTTGATAGGTGGGCACGTGTGACGATCATTGGACGATATTAATTGATTATAAACCTCTCTTTTGCCAATCAAGGTGAGTCTCGTAGCCCCTACGTTTATATTATTTGGGGTAGAAAGTGTACTCGTTATTAAACGGTTGTCGGTTGATTCACTTGTTATGATATGGAACGAGATGTTGAATGCTTGCTTGTTTTACTTGTTAACGTGGTTGTATGTGTGTTTGATTGCATATTATTTATTATGTAAGTCGTGCCAGAAACGTATTTCGCACCTTGTTTATCATGTAAGTCATGCCGGTTTATCGTGCATTATTTATTATGTAAGTCGTGCCGGAAACGTATTTCGCACCTTGTTTATCATGTAAGTCGTGCCGGTTTATCGCGCATTATTTATTATGTAAGTCATGCCAGAAACGTATTCCGCGCCTTGTTTATCATGTAACTCGTGCCAGTTTATCGCACATTATTTATTATGTAAGTCATCCCAGAAACGTATTTCGCGCATTGTTCATCATGTAAGTCGTGCCGGTTTATCGCGCATTATTTATTATGTAAGTCGTGTCGTTATGATTATTATTAAACGTAAACGTTGACTTGTGTTGATTTGTGTGAACATGATTAGGTATTCTAATCCTAGTGTATCGTTAACGGTTGATATCCCGACACTTGATTTTCCTTACAAAAACCTACGAACTCACCAACTTTATGTTGACACATTTTAGTACACTTTTGAGGTGAACAGGTTAACCAAAGACGTGTTGGATGATTTGATAGATTTGATGCATGCTAGGTTTGGACTTTGACTATTCTTGGATCCGTGATTCATAGTTCCCACTTATGGGTTATGCTTAGGATCATTTACCATCTTTTGAATTATTGTTTTGTAATCGTTTGATGGGCGTGCTCTTTATGCATTATTCTTGATCCGGTATTGTATTTGTATGGATTGTCTAATCCTTGTAATGCACTTAGACTTGTCTCTACTTAATTTCCATGTCGTGTTGTGCTTGGTATGTAACCCTCGTGATTCCGCCTTGTCGGGGTGTTACAACACACCTCCAAAATTGTTCCGTATGGAAAATTATTGGATGTGGAAGAGACGTTTTAAAGACTACATTCGTCTCACTGACATGGAAATGTGGCTTGTGATAACTCAAGGTTTTGATTGGCCTTCGTATGAGAAGAATGGAGTGATCGGTAGGTATACTTATGGTGATATGCCGATTGAAGAACGTAAAGATATGCAATTGAGGGAAAGGCCTTGTCCACTCTTACTATGGCCTTGCCTCAAGATAGTGTACATTTGTTCAAAAAGTACACTACTTCAAAGGACTTATGGGACGCTCTTGAAAGATATTGTGAGGGCGATGTAACCTCGAAGAAGAATCGTATCAAACTCTTGAAGCGCCAGTATGAAGCCTTTAATGGACTGAAAGGAGAATCTCTTGACGAGATTATTATTCGATTCAGTCATTTGACCACTGAGTTGGCGTTTTTTGAGGTTGTTTATCCTCAAACTGAGCTAGTTGATAAGTTTTTGGACTCATTGCCTAAGACATGGACTGATTATGTTCATCAACTTCAAGATGATCAGGAATACAGTACATGGGACTTTGAAAAGGTAGTTTCCAAGCTGAAGAACAGAGACATGAAGAGAAGAATTAAAAATACTCACTCGGATTTCACACAAGATCCATCTTTATATCATGCTAAGTCTGTTCATTTAGCAAGTTCTAGCTCGGGAAACAATGCATTTCTAAGTGGTGCAGAAGCTACACCAATAGTAGATGCTGAAGGTATTGCTGGATATGTTGCTTATGACAATGCACATGCGAATGTTAAGAGCAATGTACAATCTTTCCACTCTATGCCAATGAGTATGAGTTCTGCAGAAGGTAGAATGAGTGTTTAGTCAGCCTTTTGTAATGCTCATGAAGCATTTATCGGAGGAAATATTACTGATCCTGCAGTAATTGATGAGGATTACAATCAGATAGATCATGATGATTTGGAAGAAATGGATCTACAATGGCAGCTAGCTATGCTCACTATTAAGGTCAAAAAATTCACTCAGAGAACTGGGAGACCTATAGGTAATGGCACTAAAGGCTTTGACAAATCCAAGGTGAAATGTTATAATTGCGATGGATTTGGTCACTTTGCAAGAGAGTGTCAACGACCTAAGAGGATTGATAATACCGTTGCTGGTCGTCAAAGTTACAATCAAGGCGGTATTACTCCGAGTAATCATAAAACGCAAGCAATGATTACATATCCTGCTACTCCATACCAGCCAGTTTCGTCACCATTTTCGGAGTCAAAGGCTGTTGTTGTTCAGAATCCAGATGGTATTTATCAATGAGATACACAATCCAATGATACCTCGAATCATGCCTACATCGTAGAATTATATGATGAGGTAGCTGTAACAATTGATTATGCTGTATACTCAAGTGAAGAAAGTGCATCTGAGATAGTTCAGAAGAATGTATGTAATGTTGCTGAGACTGTAAGATCTGAGAGTGAAGAAATGACAGCAGTGAAAGCATCTGAAGAATAGGAAGAGTCGTCGAGTCCTGTTGATGACATTTCTATGAAGAGCAAATGAAGAACTTCGTGATACCTAAAGGTATGACAACTGAAGACTTTGTTGCATACATGGCAGATTGCAAGGCTGCAGATCAGAAGGTATCTTGTTCTTTGTCTTCTATAATTGACGTTTGTAAAATGGTGTCAGATTTAAAACTTGAGATATTGAAATTGAAAGAAAATTTAACTAGTTTAACTGCTGAAAATGTTATTCTTAAGAAGGAAAGTAACGTGACTAAAGATTCTGATTTACTTTTACAAAAAGATCACCAACAAACTGAATTAGGTTTTAATCCAGATTCTGATTTACTTCTCCAAAACGACAGGGACCTTCACAGAATACTACTTCTAGTAGTGTAAGTCCGAGTCGTTCTCGTACACCTCAAAGGAGTAATTCACCAAGGAAGATGGCTCAACAAAATCGATCTCCTCCTTCTAGAATCAATAGTTCGACTAAATTCTATGATCGATTAGGGAGTCAACCTAGATTCGGTACTCACTCACCAAGGAATTCACCTCATAAGACTCGTTTTACTTCACCTAAGAAACAGTCAGTGACACCATCCTCATCCAAGGCTCCTTTACAGAGCGATGGATAATGGACTGAATTGATCATTAGAGATGAATTCAGAAAACCTAAACCTCAAAAGGTTTGGGTTCCCTTCAGAAACTAACCATCTTATTGTCATATGTGCAGGGAGAACCAAGGAAGCCTATAAGTCTTTGGTATGTTGACAGTGGATGCTCTCGGCACATGACAGGAGACAAGAATGTTTTGTCCAATTATGAAGATGTAAATGGTTCGTATGTTAGTTTCGCTGGTCCCAAGGGCGGCAACATCTCGAGCCAAGGTGATGTTGTCAATGGGAAGATTACGCTGGAGAAAGTCATTAAGTGTTTCTCAGACTTGTGACAAGGGAAACAATGTCCATTTTACTGAGAAAGAAGCACTTATATTGAAACCAGGATATGTTATTCCTGAAGACTGGATCCTGCTGAAAGCTCCTAGGAAGAGAGACATCTATGGCCTTGTGTTAGGTGTTGATGATCCAAAGGAGTCTGTTTGCTTGTTATCAAAAGCTAATGAATCTGAATCTTTACTATGGCATAGAAGAATGGGACATATCTAGTTCCGAAAGATGAATGACATTGTCAAACATGGTTTGGTTGAAGGCGTTCCCATGAAACGGTTTGGGATGGAAGACAAATGTGTACCTTGTCTGAAAGGTAAACAGCAAAAGTCTGCACATAAACCGAAACAAGAAAATTCTATTGCCAATGCTTTCGAGTTACTTCACATGGATCTATTTGGTCCAGTAAATGTAAGAAGTATCGGTGGGATGTACTACTGTTTGGTGGTTACTGATGACTACTCGAGATTCTCATGGGTATTCTTTCTTAAATCGAAAGATGAAACTCCGCAGATTTTGATAAATTTCTTTGTCGAAACTGAAAACATTTATGGAGTTCGTGTTAAGAGAATCAGGAGTGACAATGGAACTGAATTCAAGAATAATGTGATGGATGTCAAAAGGAATCCAACATCAATACAGGTCTCCGTATGAACCACAACAGAATGGAGTTGCTGAAATAAAGAATAGGACTCTAATTGAGACAGCCAGAACTATGCTTGCAGATTCAGGGCTTCCTACTATGTTTTGGGCAGAGGCAGTGAATACAGCTTGTCATATTTTAAATAAGGTTATCGTAGTTAAGCATCATAATAAGACATGTTATGAGCTTCTACATAAGAAGAAACCGAATTTACAGAATGTTGAACCATTTGGTGTACCGTGTACTTTCTTGAAATATCTACCTCAGTCAAAGTTTGATTCAAAGGTTGAAGAGAGATTTTTCATGGGTTATAAACCGGGAACATCAATTCAACGGGTTTACAATAAATAGACCGACAAAGTTGATTTGGGTACAAATGTCAAGATTGTCAGTCATAAGCCCGCTATTCATTCTAGAAGTGGCAAGAACTTCGATTACGATAGTGTGTTTAGTTCACTACATGGTCCGGATTCTTATTCAAATCCTGAGACAGTTGATGATGTGATTATTTTAAGAGATCACATGGATAATACTCCTACATCTCCGCCTACTCGAAATGTCAATACTACTCCAACCAAAGTTCAGTCTACTACTGATGTTGATGAAAGTGGTAAGGACAAGTATAATACACCAGATTCAGATGATAATGAACCCGAGAACACTACACCACTTACTTCATCGAAGGTTACACTGCTTGATGATGATCCTATTTCTGAAGAATCGGAAGATGATTTTAGCTCTCCTGAGTTTCAGATTAGAACAAATTTAGGAGAAAGTCTAAATGTTGATTTGGTTCCTCAATATCGAGTTAATAAGGATCATCCAGTTGAAAATATTCTTGGTAATGCTACAGAACCTGTTCGAACTAGAAATCAGTTGAATAAGGATCTGACTAGTTTGTTTTGTGAAGTGAAAGACACTGGATTGATAACTGAGTGTTTATATTCTGGTTTCATTTCACAAGTAGAACCTAAGAATGTTAAGGCAGCACTTCAAGATCTATGTTGGGTTGAAGCTATGCAAGAAAAATTAGCTCAATTTGAAAAACTTGGAGTTTGGGAGTTAGTAGATGTGCCTATAGGTAAAGAACCGATTGGAACTCGTTGGGTATATAAATGCAAACGAGATGATAAAGGGATCGTTACTAGAAATAAAGCACGTTTGGTTGTTCAGGGGTTTGCACAATGAGAAGGATATGACTATAACAAAACTTTTGCACCAGTTGCTAGGATTGAAGCTATAAAGTTATTTTTGGCCTATGCAAGTTTCAAAGGTATAAATGTAACAACCCTACTTTTTAATATTATATACTTGCTAGTTGGGTTGTCTATGATCTTGCGAGCCATAGTTGTACTTGAAGTTAGTAGATAATGCCCCTAAATTAGCAATCTAAAGCTATTATTAGTGTCAAGTTCAAATTAATAAAATACCATTCAACAAAATTTTAGTAATAATAAATCAAACTATATATAATAATATATGTCTCACAAGTTGAGCTAGCCATCAAAAATACTTATAAGTGCCCAACAATTTAACCATCAAGCCAACTAAATAATATTTAATTATAAAAATGCCATGACCAACTTAAAATATATTTATAACTCTTAAAGTGATATGTACGTAAAAGTGTCGAAACATTAATAAGTATGCGTATATATACTTGAAAATAAATACAACTTTACAACTAATAGCTTATATAACCAACTAATAATACAAAAATATATCCATACACATATATATACATGACTTATACATACATTTATATATTCCTAAACAAAACAACCAATTACTTATATTTAACTAACATAACACTTACAAAACAAATACCCACTTAACTTATACTTACACTATCACATATACACTAATTATATACAAAAAAAAAAAGTAGGAAAACCCCTTCAATACCCCCCCCCCATGGCCGACCTCATACACACACACATACATCATTTTTTAAAAAAATTTCATGCACATTTAGTCTTGGAAATCACCACTTAAACACATACTACACAATCATTTCACACACACTAGTTATTTCTCTCTCAAAACTCTTCTCGTCCACCTCTTTTCTAGAAGATTTCGGCAGCCAAAAGGAGAGCACAAAAATCAACTTAAACTTATATTAATAATAAGGGATTAGATAGATTAAGTAAGGGTTTGATTAAGCTACATATTAAGGGTTGTTTTAAGGTTGAAACAAGGGTTATTTGGAGCTTTTTGGGTCACGAAAATTCTGCCTCTTTTTCATCTTCAAAAAGTGTTCTTCTAGGGTATATATCTTCATCTCTTTATTAGATTAATCTTGTTCTTGTTCATATTAAAAAGGTTTTTATCAAAAGTCCATGTTTTCTTCATGTTTTCTTTTGAATATACACTTGATGAGGGCAAAGTTGATAGGATCTTTCTTTCCATGCTCATGCATGTTGAATTCATGAAGAAAGATCCAAGGATTCAACTAGTTTAAAGACCCAAAAGTGTAGATATATATTATATAGCTTTTGATATGGTTTTTCTTGTGAAAGATGGTCATATTAATATGTATTATGAAGTTATATTTTCTGGAAAAATTTTATAAAAATATGGATTTTATGTTGTGTTGTCAGATCTAAAAAAAGTTAGCATGAAAAAGTGTTGGTTGTGTTGATAGTTGTAAGGAAATCTTTTTGCATGTAGAGAAGAACATGTTTTATACAATCTTATGTTCATATTTTCTGAAATATTTCATGAAAACATGTTTTCATATTGATGGATTTGAGATAGGTAAAACTTTATGTTAAAAAGTATTGATTTAAGTGCATACATGTTAGATTTAAGAAGGTTGGATTGTTATTTGGATTATGAGATGGTTAGAGACTTGTATCAACTGAAAAATATGTTAAAAGTCATGCAATTATTCTGGAAAAATTCACAAAATATCAATTATATAAAGCTTGGATCAAAACAAGTTAAAATATGTTTGAAATCGTAAACCGAAAGCTTGTAAAAATGCATTTTGAGCACACACATGCACCATAACTTTATGACCATGAAAATATGATGAACATACTGGAAATATGACATATTAAAAGTATGAAACTCAAGTCATTTGATGCATGGCAAGAATAAGCTCAAAAATCGCCTTTTCGGGTCAAATAATCACTAACCGAAAGCACTAAATTGCACATATCACACCACCACCACCATCACGACTTGAACCACCAAAATATGATGAAATCACTGTGAATATTGAATTTAGAATGAAAATCCATTTTGAAGTACCTTAATAGCCTAAGAAATGAGGCTAAAATCACTATTTCGGTAAACGATTTTTAACCGAAAAGTCCTCAATTTAAGCAAGACACAAGAGAGGTTGAATTGATACAAATTTATATTGATAGAAGTTCCTAAAAGGCCTGGAATTTTTGGACTAAAACTCTTGTGGTGATTTGTAAGAATTTCTATGATTTAATGAATTTAAAATGGTAATTAAAAGATATATAAATTAATTAATAAATTATATAAACCATAAATCTGATCAAAGCTACTTAACCAATGATAAAAGTGACCAAAACCTACTGGAGAAAAATAATTACAAGCAAGGGAACAAGAACTATACAATTTAAAAGTAAATTATTAAGTAAAAGTCACTAATTAATCATTATTATTAAATAAATAGAAATAATGCACAAATAAATATAAAAATCACAATATTACAAATAAAAAGGCTTGGAAATCAGTAGATAATCCATCTATAATTATCTATGAATTTTAGAGATAATTTAAGGACTTAAAAATAATTATAAGGAATTATTTAATTAATAAATCAATAAAATAAGTAAATAATTAATTAAATAATATTAAATTAAATAAATAATTATAAATCAGTAAGATATATCAACATTAATATTATAAGAACACAAATGTCAAATATGGTTATTAAACAAAGTATGCAATGGAAAATATGTATAAAACAAAGTTAAACTACTGAAATTTCCAATAACCGAACAAAATCGTTGACGTGGAGCTTGAGTTCTGTCAAACCGTTTTCTTTCAGTGCACTACTATTTTCTCCGAAAGTGGAGGCCTGTAGTTAGATAGTTGCGCAACTAGGAATTGTCCACCCACCCAGCATGTAACGGTGGGATGTTTGGTTGCCTTTGTGACGACCATCATTTCCAGTCCGACCACGCGGTATTCTAGCTACCTTAAATTTGAATGGTCGTCTCTATGACACGACCCTATTATTATTAATACGACACTTGATTGACAGCTTGTGCTATGAAATGAATTACATATATATATTGATGGACTTGATAAAATGGTAGTAGTAGTGGCTCAAGCATTTACTTATCAAAGTTTACTTCAGACATGCCCATGTGGCTAGATGACATTGATATTATTATGTTGGTTATTATAAGTTGAACATGCGCTTAGAAGTGATTATTTGAAAGAATACTTGGAAAATTTTAAGACTCATTATCCTTGAAAATGGTTTGTTTATATATATGTGTTGCTAGTTAAAACCTATGAACTCACACAACTCTCGTAGTTGAATCTTTTTCTTCATGCTTTTCAGGCTTAGAGCAGTAAGTAGCTTCAAGGACTGCTTCTTGTATCCTATGTGTTTGTTGTATGGTTGAACAAGTATTGCAAACATTTGATCTTTTAATTATGATTTTGGTTATGTAATGGATTTGGACGTCATCTTAAATTTGTAATCTTTTGGATTTTGAATGTCATTTGAAAACTTGTGTTGATGTTTTATATTTAAATCTTTTGTACCATGTCGTTCTGTGGCATCTCGTGTTTCCGCCTTAGTCGGGGTGTTACAGAAAAATGGTATCAACAGCCAAGGTTATAGAGAATTTTTGCTATAACCTACGTATTTTCAAAACGAGTCGAATATTTCTTAAACAATTGAGTTGATCATAAAGTATTCTTGTTTTACTTATGCATAGCCTGATCAACTATGCCTAATTAAAAATTTAATATGGAATGATCGAAATGGTTGTTTAAGTAATATTCAAAAGGAGTCCTTTGAAAATAAAGCTTTAAAACGATTCTTGGTGCAAAAGATACATAACCAAATTCAATGTTTGCACTACTTATTAGAACCCTTAGTTAATACCCCCACTTGGCTAGCATTACTTTGCCTATTTAGACATAATGCACAAGTTAAATTCTAGTCATTTCGTTGATTCTAAATGGTCGTGTGAGTCATGAGTGTCGAGTTGGTCGTTGATAGTCTTACTAATTATTGTTGGGTACGTCGGTGGTGGATATTCATAATGTTGTTCGGTTGTCAAGCTTGTGAGTCGTAGGTCGAATTGGTTGGTTGTCGTCAAATGATTAAGGTCGTCTCGTGGTCCGTCAAGTCGTCTTGCTGTCCGCAAAGGGGTCACATGGGTCGTCAATGGTCAAGTCGGTCGTAAATGGTCGTCTAAGCGTCAAGTGGAGTCGTCATCTTATGCTTTATGTGACTTGTGTAGGAATATCATGTCGCAAAGGAGTAAAGCCTCAAGAAACTCCAATCAAATAAGGGATATTTATGCATTCGTGGACATGGTCAGGGAGAGGCGATAAGAACAAGAAGAAAGCGAGGAGATGGAGCCCACGATGGACTTCCAACAGCCCCCACAACGAGAGGAGGAGGAGGAGTCCAAGCCCACGGAGGAACCATCAAATGGTGGTGGTGCTAGAAGCGCTGCTTCTAGCCAACCGGTACGTCGTTTGCCTACTCCACCACGGCCACCATCAGCCGCTAGAGCTCCCACACCGCCGAGACAAAATGCGGCCATGAATGTAAGCGATGGACGCTTCCCAGCTCACGACCCATACTTCCATCCACGCCTCCCCCGCGATCATCCTTATCATCTTGGGCCAAGACTAGGAGAAAACCCCCATCGTCCCGTTTATGGAATACCCCCTCCACCTCCCATGGGTATGACTCGGGAGGAAAGGGAACGAGTGTGGGATATAGCTGGTGGACTAAGGGATGCCCGAGTGAGGGTTCGACATCAAGAAGTCATGATGGAAAGAACCTTGGGAGCAATGAGGCGAATGGGAGAAGATACCGGCATGGCAATAGATGGAGTGCGCCGGATTTATGAAGTGATATTCATGATGGGATGTATACTTGCAGCGGTGTGTTCCATTGTGGTAGTTCTTGTGCTTAGGAAATGACCCTAAGGATGTTTTGTTCATGAACTTATTCGGTAGACAATTATTTGTACTTTGTTATGATTTCTTTGAACTTGTTTGTGATTGTGTGACTATGATCACATGTTTGTTGGCTTATGGCAATTTTGTAAACTGATATTGGACCATTGGAATGGAAGCTTGATGCCTTTTTGCTTTTATATGATGTGTTAATCTATATGTGTTATGGTTATACTTGTTACAAAGTGAAAGTTACAGCAAGAAATCAGTTCTGACCACTTTTGGTAGAACAACCATATCTGGAGTTCTGTTTGGTCTTCTGACCACTTTTATATGATTCCAGTTGGAGATGAAACCTAGCTCATGGGGCTACATTTTATATTTTATGAGTTTTGCCCAGTTCGTTCATCTTGGGTCACATTTTCGAGCTCCAAGTTCGTACACAGATCCTGGAAAAATCTGTCAAAAGGCCCAAAAACAAGATTGACATGCTTTAAGCTTACGCAACCATTTGTAATTCATAGTGATAAGTTGGTTGTGATTAAAGGAAGGAAAATGAATTTAGAAATATATAGGTATACCTATGCATACAAGCGTGGCCTTATTACACTAAGTAACTTAAACGAACACGTGTGATATCGAAAGTTGTGAGTCGGGTCTATGCTATATAATCCTATATACAAATGACTAAACTATGTTCTCCTTTGTAAAGACATGGCACCACGAAGGACCGTCGAAGAAACAAACGCTGAGGCTAGGCGCCAGGAGGAAGAGGCCCAAAGGAGAATCGAGCTAGCCGACCTCATTTCTCAACAAATCAACTCCGTTATGCCGACCATTGCTACTCGAATTGCGGAGAGTGTAACCGCCACCCTTAACACAGCCCGAAGACAAGATGGAGGAGGTAATGTGAATGATCGAAATGCTTACAAGACCTTCACTTCGTGCAACCCCAAAGAATTCTATGGGACAGAAGGTCCAGTTGGTTTGCTCACATGGTTCCAGAGCATGGTGGCCATCTTGAACATCATTGATTGTGCACCGGCCGACCGTGTCAAGTTTGCTGCTAAAGCTCCAAGGAAGGGCACTCGCTTGGTGGAACCTCCAAGTCACTACGAGGGGTCAAGCTGTGATGAATGCCTTGACTTGGGAGCTGCTCAAGGAAGAGATGAAGCGGGAGTATTGTCCTAGGCCAGCCGTGCAAAAGTTGGAGATATAATTCTGGAATCATGCTATGAAGGGAATGGAGTTAGAGACATATGCGATTCGTTTCCACGAGTTGTGTGTGCTGGTGCCTGAATGGTGACTACTGAGGCCAAGAAGGTTGAGAGGTTTATTTACGGATTGGTACCGGAAGTAAGATTGATGGTCACGGCAGCAAACCCCACCACACTGGAAGAAGCAATAAGTTTGTCAACAAGATTGGTTAATGACTTGGTTAGGACAGGGAAATACTCGCGAGGCGAGTCAAGTTCAAGGCAAGGAGGAGGAAGCCGATTTGGTGATCGCAAGGGGAATAGGATTACCGACACCAACCCTAGGGCGTACCGTGGCACGCTTCCAAGGTGCAACCGATGTAGTTATAGCCACTTGGGTGAATGCAAGCGTTGCTCAACTTGCAACCGAATGGGACACCTTGCTGCCTATTGCCGAAGTGGAGCAAGAGTAGGAGGAGTCCAGGAAGGGTGTCATGAATGTGGAGGTACTGATCATTGGAGAAACACATGTCCTAGGTTGGGGAGAGCTCATGGAGGACGAGGAAATGCAAACAACAACCGTGGCAATCTTAGAAATGTTGGAAATCGTGGGAACCCAGCGAATCGAGGTAACAATGGGAATCAAGTGAATCGAGGTAATGGAGGAAATCAAGCAAACAATGCGAATCAAGGAAACAATGCAAATCCGAACCGTGGGAATCAAGGAGGTCAAGCAAGAGGACGAGTGTATGCAATGGGAGAAAATGTGGCACGTGATGACCCTAATGTCATCGTAGGTACGTTTCCGTTAAATAATGTCTATGCATCCATATTGTTTGATTTTGGAGCCGAAAGAAGTTTTATTTCTTTTGAATTTAAGGAAATGATTGGTAAGAAACCTAGTGAGCTTGATGAAACTTACTATATAGAATATGCTAATGGAAACGAGTATAGGACTAAGGAAATTATTTTTGATTGTATGTTAACTTTAGACGAGAAAGATTATAGTATAGACTTGATTCCCATTGAGATAGGAAGTTTTGATGTGATAGTAGGAATGGATTGGTTGTCTAAGATGCGTGCTGAAATACTTTGCCATGAAAAGGTCATTAAAATTCCCTTAGATAATGATGAAGTGCTTATAATACAAGGCCATAGGGCGGGAGTCCAACCCAAGATAGTGTCATCTATGAAAGTAAGGAAATATTTACGTAAAGAATATCACACATACTTGGCACAAGTAGTAGATAAGCAAGTAAAAAGTAAGGACCCTCATAAGGTCATGGTGGTTAGGGACTTTCTAGATGTGTTCCCCGACGAACTACCTAGACTTCCACCCACGAGGCAGGTGGAGTTTACGATTGATTTAGTTCCCGGGGCAGCCCCCGTAGCTAAAGCACCGTACAGGTTAGTGCCCTCCGAAATGCGAGAACTTTCTGAGCAATTGCAAGAGTTGCTTGATAAAGGTTTAATCCAACCTAGTTCTTTGCCATGGGGTGCTCCAATTCTTTTTGTCAAGAAGAAGGATGGATCTTTGAGGATGTGCATAGATTATAGGGAGTTGAATAAGCTGACGATGAAGAATAGGTATCCGCTGCCACGAATAGACGATTTGTTCGATCAACTTCAAGGAGCGTCGCATTTCTCGAAAATCGATCTTAGATTAGGCTATCATCAGTTGAGGGTACGAGAAGAAGATGTACCTAAAACGGCTTTTCGAACACGCTATGGGCATTACGAGTTTCTGGTGATGCCATTTGGTCTCACAAATGCACCTGCCGTTTTCATGGATTTAATGAACCGAATTTGTAGGCCATACTTGGACAAATTCGTAATAGTATTCATTGATGACATTCTAATATACTCTAGATGTAAGGATGAACATGAGAAACATCTGAGAATAATCTTGCAGTTACTTAGAGATGAAAAGCTATACGCTAAGTTTTCTAAGTGTGAATTTTGGCTCCGACAAGTCCAATTTCTTGGACACCTCGTGAACAAAGAAGGAATCCATGTGGATCCGGCTAAGATAGAAGCGATCAAGAAATGGGAGACGCCCAAGACACCTACGGAAGTGCGTAGCTTTCTAGGTCTAGCGGGCTATTATTGGAGGTTCATCCAAGGATTCTCAAAAATTGCGGTGCCCTTGACCCAATTGACCCAAAAGTCGAGAGAATTCGAATGGGGTGAAGAACAAGAGCAAGCGTTTCAAACGCTTAAGAACATGTTGTGTGAAGCTCCAATACTAGCCTTGCCGGATGGAATGGAAGGATTTGTAGCATATTGTGATACGTCGAATAAAGGACTTGGATGTGTGCTTATGCAAAGAGACAAGGTCATTGCCTACACGTCTAGACAATTGAAGCCACATGAGAAAAACTATTCGACACACGATTTGGAGTTAGGAGCCGTGGTATTCGCCTTGAAGATATGGCGACATTATCTCTATGGCACTAAATGCACCATATTCACCGACCACAAAAGCTTGCAACACATCTTTGATCAAAAGATGTTGAACATGAAGCAAAGGAGATGGATGGAATTGCTAAATGACTATGAATGGGAAATCAAGTACCATCCGGGGAAGGCAAACGTCGTTGCCGATGCACTTAGTAGGAAGGTGAATACTAAGGTGCCAAGGGCAAGAATTAGCCACTTACAAGTAAGAATGTCTCTAAGAGATCGGTTCTTAGAAAACCAAGCAAAGGCTTTTGAAGGGAAGAACATTAAAGAGGAAGCATTGTGTGGTATGGAAATGAGGTTTGACAAGGATGATGAAGGTATCTTATACTTCAAGGGAAGAGCTTGGGTACCGAAGGTGAATGGTTTAAGAGATGTACTTATGAATGAGGCTCACAATACGAAGTACTCAATTCATCCGGGCGCGGATAAGATGTATCAAGGCCTAAGAAGGGATTTTTGGTGGCCTGGAATGAAAGGAGATGTAGCCCGATATGTGAGCCGATGCATGACTTGTGCGATGGTCAAAGCTGAGCACCAAAAGCCATCTGGTCTTTTAAAGCAGCCAGAGATTCCCGAATGGAAATGGGAGCAAATAGCAATGGACCTAGTGACGAAATTTCCTCGAACAAAGAAAGGTCATGATGCTATATGGGTGATTATTGATCGTCTTACGAAATCAGCCCATTTCATTCCCATCAAAGAAGATTGGAACACCGAGCGTCTAGCTCGCTTGTACGTCGAGAAGATTGTAACACTACATGGCGTGCCTTTGTCCATAATATCCGATCGGGATGGTAGATTTACCTCACGTTTTTGGGGTCATGTGCAAGAGGCAATAGGCATAACACTAGCATTGAGCAAGGCTTACCACCCTCAAATGGATGGACAAAGTGAGCGAACAATACAAACGTTGGAGGATATGTTAAGAGCTTGCACATTAGAATTCAGTGGAAGTTGGGATGAACACTTGCCATATGCTGAATTTACTTACAATAATAGCTATCACTCTAGCATACAATGTGCACCGTTCGAAGCTTTATATGGACGCAAGTGTAGATCTCCTATGTGTTGGATAGAGACGGGCAAAAGAAGTCTAGCTACCGTTGATTTTGTCCAAGAAACAACGGACAAGGTTGCCATCATTAAAGAAAAGCTTAAAGCCGCCAGAGACCGCCAAAAGAGTTATGCGGATCAAAGAAGGAAGCCCCTAGAATTTGAAGTTGGCGACAAAGTGCTCCTAAAGGTGTCGCCGTGGAAAGGAACCGTGAGATTCGGTAAGAGAGGAAAGTTGAGTCCTCGATACATTGGGCCATTTGAAATTGTGGCTAGGATAGGCCCCGTGGCCTTTAAGTTGAAGTTACCCCAAGAATTGGGAGATGTTCATGACACTTTTCATGTGTCAAATTTGAAGAAATGCGTGGCGGATGATTCGAAAGTAGTTCCACTCGAGGAACTACGAGTGGAAGATAAGCTCCAATTTCGCGAGGAGCCAATAGAAGTTCTTGACCGCAATGAGAAGCGCCTTAAGAGAAGCAAAATCCCTATCGTTAAAGTCTTATGGGATACGAAACGCAGACCCGAATTTACATGGGAACGTGAGGACTTCATACGTGAGAAATATCCGCACTTACTCCCCAAGCAAACTCAAATTCCGGGACGGAATTCTTCTATGGGGGTAAGGATGTAACAACCCTACTTTTTAATATTATATACGTGCTAGTTGGGTTGTCTATGATCCCGCGAGCCATAGTTGTACTTGAAGCTAGTAGATAATGCCCCTAAATTAACAATCTAAAGCTATTATTAGTGTCAAGTTCAAATTAATAAAATACCATTCAACAAAATTTTAGTAATAATAAATCAAACTATATATAATAATATATGTCTCATAAGTTGAGCTAGCCATCAAAAATACTTATAAGTGCCCAACAATTTAACCATCAAGCCAACTAAATAATATTTAGTCATAAAAATGCCATGACCAACTTAAAATATATTTATAACTCTTAAAGTGATATGTACGTAAAAGTGTCGAAACATTAATAAGTATGCGTATATATACTTGAAAATAAATACAACTTTACAACTAATAGCTTATATAACCAACTAATAATACAAAAATATATCCATACACATATATATACATGACTTATACATACATTTATATATTCCTAAACAAAACAACCAATTACTTATATTTAACTAACATAACACTTACAAAACAAATACCCACTTAACTTATACTTACACTATCACATATACACTAATTATATACAAAAAAACCATTTGGTGTACCGTGTACTTTCTTGAAATATCTACCTCAGTCAAAGTTTGATTCAAAGGTTGAAGAGAGATTTTTCATGGGTTATAAACCGGGAACATCAATTCAACGGGTTTACAATAAATAGACCGACAAAGTTGATTTGGGTACAAATGTCAAGATTGTCAGTCATAAGCCCGCTATTCATTCAAGAATGTCCATTTTACTGAGAAAGAAGCACTTATATTGAAACCAGGATATGTTATTCCTGAAGACTGGATCCTGCTGAAAGCTCCTAGGAAGAGAGACATCTATGGCCTTGTGTTAGGTGTTGATGATCCAAAGGAGTCTGTTTGCTTGTTATCAAAAGCTAATGAATCTGAATCTTTACTATGGCATAGAAGAATGGGACATATCTAGTTCCGAAAGATGAATGACATTGTCAAACATGGTTTGGTTGAAGGCGTTCCCATGAAACGGTTTGGGATGGAAGACAAATGTGTACCTTGTCTGAAAGGTAAACAGCAAAAGTCTGCACATAAACCGAAACAAGAAAATTCTATTGCCAATGCTTTCGAGTTACTTCACATGGATCTATTTGGTCCAGTAAATGTAAGAAGTATCGGTGGGATGTACTACTGTTTGGTGGTTACTGATGACTACTCGAGATTCTCATGGGTATTCTTTCTTAAATCGAAAGATGAAACTCCGCAGATTTTGATAAATTTCTTTGTCGAAACTGAAAACATTTATGGAGTTCGTGTTAAGAGAATCAGGAGTGACAATGGAACTGAATTCAAGAATAATGTGATGGATGTCAAAAGGAATCCAACATCAATACAGGTCTCCGTATGAACCACAACAGAATGGAGTTGCTGAAATAAAGAATAGGACTCTAATTGAGACAGCCAGAACTATGCTTGCAGATTCAGGGCTTCCTACTATGTTTTGGGCAGAGGCAGTGAATACAGCTTGTCATATTTTAAATAAGGTTATCGTAGTTAAGCATCATAATAAGACATGTTATGAGCTTCTACATAAGAAGAAACCGAATTTACAGAATGTTGAACCATTTGGTGTACCGTGTACTTTCTTGAAATATCTACCTCAGTCAAAGTTTGATTCAAAGGTTGAAGAGAGATTTTTCATGGGTTATAAACCGGGAACATCAATTCAACGGGTTTACAATAAATAGACCGACAAAGTTGATTTGGGTACAAATGTCAAGATTGTCAGTCATAAGCCCGCTATTCATTCTAGAAGTGGCAAGAACTTCGATTACGATAGTGTGTTTAGTTCACTACATGGTCCGGATTCTTATTCAAATCCTGAGACAGTTGATGATGTGATTATTTTAAGAGATCACATGGATAATACTCCTACATCTCCGCCTACTCGAAATGTCAATACTACTCCAACCAAAGTTCAGTCTACTACTGATGTTGATGAAAGTGGTAAGGACAAGTATAATACACCAGATTCAGATGATAATGAATCCGAGAACACTACACCACTTACTTCATCGAAGGTTACACTGCTTGATGATGATCCTATTTCTGAAGAATCGGAAGATGATTTTAGCTCTCCTGAGTTTCAGATTAGAACAAATTTAGGAGAAAGTCTAAATGTTGATTTGGTTCCTCAATATCGAGTTAATAAGGATCATCCAGTTGAAAATATTCTTGGTAATGCTACAGAACCTGTTCGAACTAGAAATCAGTTGAATAAGGATCTGACTAGTTTGTTTTGTGAAGTGAAAGACACTGGATTGATAACTGAGTGTTTATATTCTGGTTTCATTTCACAAGTAGAACCTAAGAATGTTAAGGCAGCACTTCAAGATCTATGTTGGGTTGAAGCTATGCAAGAAGAATTAGCTCAATTTGAAAAACTTGGAGTTTGGGAGTTAGTAGATGTGCCTATAGGTAAAGAACCGATTGGAACTCGTTGGGTATATAAATGCAAACGAGATGATAAAGGGATCGTTACTAGAAATAAAGCACGTTTGGTTGTTCAGGGGTTTGCACAATGAGAAGGATATGACTATAACAAAACTTTTGCACCAGTTGCTAGGATTGAAGCTATAAAGTTATTTTTGGCCTATGCAAGTTTCAAAGGTATAAATGTAACAACCCTACTTTTTAATATTATATACTTGCTAGTTGGGTTGTCTATGATCTTGCGAGCCATAGTTGTACTTGAAGTTAGTAGATAATGCCCCTAAATTAGCAATCTAAAGCTATTATTAGTGTCAAGTTCAAATTAATAAAATACCATTCAACAAAATTTTAGTAATAATAAATCAAACTATATATAATAATATATGTCTCACAAGTTGAGCTAGCCATCAAAAATACTTATAAGTGCCCAACAATTTAACCATCAAGCCAACTAAATAATATTTAATTATAAAAATGCCATGACCAACTTAAAATATATTTATAACTCTTAAAGTGATATGTACGTAAAAGTGTCGAAACATTAATAAGTATGCGTATATATACTTGAAAATAAATACAACTTTACAACTAATAGCTTATATAACCAACTAATAATACAAAAATATATCCATACACATATATATACATGACTTATACATACATTTATATATTCCTAAACAAAACAACCAATTACTTACATTTAACTAACATAACACTTACAAAACAAATACCCACTTAACTTATACTTACACTACCACATATACACTAATTATATACAAAAAAAAAAGTAGGAAAATCCCCTTCAATACCCCCCCCCCCATGGCCGGCCTCATACACACACACATACATCATTTTTTAAAAAATTTTCATGCACATTTAGTCTTGGAAATCACCACTTAAACACACACTACACAATCATTTCACACACACTAGTTATTTCTCTCTCAAAACTCTTCTCTTCCACCTCTTTTCTTGAAGATTTCGGCAGCCAAAATGAGAGCAAAAAGGCAAGCAAAAATCAACTTAAACTTATATTAATAATAAGGGATTAGATAGATTAAGTAAGGGTTTGATTAAGCTACATATTAAGGGTTGTTTTAAGGTTGAAACAAGGGTTATTTGGAGCTTTTTGGGTCATGAAAATTCTGCCTCTTTTTCATCTTCAAAAAGTGTTCTTCAAGGGTATATATCTTCATCTCTTTATTAGATTAATCTTGTTCTTGTTCATATTAAAAAGGTTTTATCAAAAGTCCATGTTTTCTTCATGTTTTCTTTTGAATATACACTT
This sequence comes from Erigeron canadensis, assembly GCF_010389155.1. Lineage (NCBI taxonomy): Eukaryota > Viridiplantae > Streptophyta > Magnoliopsida > Asterales > Asteraceae > Erigeron > Erigeron canadensis. The sequence goes on from NC_057761.1 coordinate 14,401,968, forward strand.
GATGAGGGCAAAGTTGATAGGATCTTTCTTTCCATGCTCATGCATGTTGAATCCATGAAGAAAGATCCAAGGATTCAACTAGTTTAAAGACCCAAAAGTGTAGATATATATTATATAGCTTTTGATATGGTTTTTCTTGTGAAAGATGGTCATATTAATATGTATTATGAAGTTATATTTTCTGGAAAAATTTTATAAAAATATGGATTTTATGTTGTATTGTTAGATCTAAAAAAAGTTAGCATGAAAAAGTGTTGGTTGTGTTGATAGTTGTATGGAAATCTTTTTGCATGTAGAGAAGAACATGTTTTATACAATCTTATGTTCATATTTTCTGGAATATTTCATAAAAACATGTTTTCATATTGATGGATTTGAGATGGATAAAGTTTTATGTTAAAAAGTATTGATTTAAGTCCATACATGTTAGATTTAAGAAGGTTGGATTGTTATTTGGATTATGAGATGGTTAGAGACTTGTATCAACTGAAAAATATGTTAAAAGTCATGCAAATATTCTGGAAAAATTCACAAAATATCAATTATATAAACTTGGATTAAAACAAGTTAAAATATGCTTGAAATCGTAAACTGAAAGCTTGTAAAAATGCATTTTGAGCACACACATGCACCATAACTTTATGACCATGAAAATATGATGAACATACTGGAAGTATGACATATTAAAAGTAAGAAACTCAACTCATTTGATGCATGGAAAGAATAAGCTCAAAAATCGCCTTTTCGGGTCAAATAATAACTAACCGAAAGCACTAAATTTCACATATCACACCACCACCACCATCATGACTTGAACCACCAAAATATGATGAAATCACTGTGAATATTGAATTTAGAATGAAAATCCATTTTGAAGTACCTTAATAGCCTAAGAAATGAGGCTAAAATCACTATTTCGGTAAACGATTTTTAACCGAAAAGTCCTCAATTTAAGCAAGACACAAGAGAGCTTGAATTGATACAAATTTATATTGATAGAAGATGCCTAAAAGTCCTGGAATTTTTGTACTAAAACTCTTGTGGTGATTTGTAAGAATTTCTATGATTTAATGAATTTAAAATGATAATTAAAAGATATATAAATTAATTAATATATTATATAAACCATGAATCTGATCAAAGCTACTTAACCAATGATAAAAGTGACCAAAACCTACTGGGGAAAAATAATTACAAGCAAGGGAACAAGAACTATACAATTTAAAAGTAAATTATTAAGTAAAAGTCACTAATTAATCATTATTATTAAATAAATAGAGATAATGCAAAAATAAATATAAAAATCACAATATTACAAATAAAAAAGCTTGGAAATCAGTAGATAATCCATCAATAATTATCTATGAATTTTAGAGATAATTTAATTATAAGGAATTATTTAATTAATAAATCAATAAGATATATCAATAAATCAATAAAATAAGTAAATAATTAATTAAATAATATTAAATTAAATAAATAATTATAAATCAGTAAGATATATCAACATTAATATTATAAGAACACAAATGTCAAATATGGTTATTAAACAAAGTATGCAATGGAAAATATGTATAAAACAAAGTTAAACTACCGAAATTTCCAATAACCGAACAAAATCGTTGACGTGGAGCTTGAGTTCTGTCAAACCATTTTTTTTTGGTGCACTATTATTTACTCCGAAAGTGGAGGCCTGTAGTTAGATAGTTGCGCAACTAGGAGTTGTCCACCCACCCAACATGTAACGGTGGGATGCTTGGTTGCCTTTATGACGACCATCATTCCCAGTCCGACCACGCGGTGTTCTAGCTACCTTAAATTTGAATGGTCGTCTCTATGGCACGACCCTATTATTATTAATACGACACTTGATTGACAGTTTGTGCTATGAAATGAATTACATATATATATATTGATGGACTTGATAAAATGGTAGTAGTAGTGGCTCAAGCATTTACTCATCAAAGTTTACTTGAAACATGCCCATGTGGCTAGATGACATTGATATTATTATGTTGGTTATTATAAGTTGAACATGCGCTTAGAAGTGATTATTTGAAAGAATACTTGGAAAATTTTAAGACTCATTATCCTTGAAAATGGTTTGTTTATATATATGTGTTGCTAGTTAAAACCTATGAACTCACTCAACTCTCGTAGTTGAATCTTTTTCTTCATGCTTTTCAGGCTTAGAGCAGTAAGTAGCTTCAAGGACTGCTTCTTGGATCCTATGTGTTTGTTGTATGGTTGAACAAGTATTGCAAACATTTGATCTTTTAATTATGCTTTTGGTTATGTAATGGATTTGGACGTCATCTTGAATTTGTAATCTTTTGGATTTTGAATGTCATTTGAAAACTTGTGTTGATGTTTTATATTTAAATCTTTTGTACCATGTCGTTCTGTGGCATCTCGTGTTTCCGCCTTAGTCGGGGTGTTACAATAAAGGTGTATCAGTTAGACGTTAAGAGTGCCTTCTTATACGGTGAAGTCAAAGAAGAAGTGTATGTTCACCAACCACCGGGGTTTGAAGATCCGAATTATCCAAGAAGAGCATATCGTTTGCTTAAGGCTCTTTATGGATTGCATCAAGCACCCTGAGTGTGGTATAAAAAGTTGTCGACACATTTGTTGACAAATGGTTTTACAAGAGGATTGATAGACAGCACATTGTTTATCAAGTGGAAGAAGCGAGATTATCTGATTGTATAAGTTTACGTGGATGATATCATTTTTGGTTCATCTAATATAAAGATGTGCAAAGAGTTTGAAATGAACATGAAAATTGTATTTGAAATGAGTGCTTTAGGGGAATTACAATTTTTCCTCGGACTACAAGTAGATCAAAGGAAATATGGATTCTTTATTCACCAGTCTAAGTATGTCGATGACATCTTGGAAAGGTTTCAAATGCTAGAGTCCAAGACATATGGTACTCCTATTCAACAAAATCATGGTTTAGGGGTTCTTGATCCGAAAGATGAACTTATGGATGCAACTTATTATCGTGCTATTATTGGCTCATTGATGTATCTGACAGCTTCGCGTCCAGATATTATGTTCGTTGTTTGTCTTTGCGCTAGATTTCAAGCTAGTCCGAAAGAGTCACATTTGACTACAGCAAAACGTATTCTACGTTATCTTAAGGGAAACTAAGGGCTTGGTCTATGGTATCCAATGGGAGGAACGTTTAATTTTATTGCATATACTGATTCGGACTTTGGCGGTTGTAACAATGACAGAAAGTCTACGACTGGAGGTTGTCAGTTGTTAGGAGGAAGATTAGTATCGTAGCAGTGCAAGAAGCAGATATGCGTTGCCCAGTCTTCATGTGAGGCAGAGTATATGGCTGCTGGTAGCTGTTGTTCCAAGGTATTGTGGATTCAGCAGCAAGTTCGTGACTACGGTATGGATTTTCTTGATACTCCTATTAGAATAGACAATAAGTCAGCTATAGACATTACAAATAACCCTGTCATGCATAAGGTCACCAAGCATATTGATATTAGACATCATTTCTTGCGTGATTGTGCCAAAAAGAAGTTAATTCATTTGGAAAAAGTTATAACTGATGATAATTTAGCTGATCTGTATACCAAATCATCTGAAAAGGCTCGGTTTGAGAAGTTAATTCTTCTCAATGGGATGAAGAATGCTGATTCATATTAAATCTCTCAAAGAACTAATTTTGTAAGTTTGTGTCTGTAAATAGCTAGAGTCATAAAAATACAAAAAGAGTTCTTAGTGTCATAAAAACCATAAAAATGTGAAAAATCTGAAAATGATAAAAATATGGGAGAGATTTAAGTTAATGTTGTAAGACGATTAGAAGTGAGGATACTTAGCTTTTAAGTCTGCTTAATCGTAATATAACTGCTTAGTTCAATGATTACAATTTGGGATATATTGGTAGACACAAAGTAGCAAGGTTTCCTTAATCTGAACTTAAATTATACAATGTTCTTGTGGGAAACATATTCAGATATATGGCTGAGAATGCTTGCTTTTCAGTAATGAATTGATCTAGTCCTTAAATTTTGTGAAAGATCTAGCAATACTATAGGATTTGTTCAATATATAGGCAAAAACCTCTACAACTCATGAGCATGAAAGTTGAATGTGATAATGTATATGCAAATGAAAGAATGTAAATTAAGGGACTAATGTGGTCTTTGAGATTCGAACAAGTATGTCCTCGGGGTGTCTTTGTATACCTAGCCTACCTAAAGCTTCCAACTTGGGATAGGTTGTCAGAAAGTTCGCTACATGGGTCTGATAAAAAATCACGGGTTCCTTATAAATAATGAAATGCAAAAGCAAATAAGTTAAATCACAAAGTAATTAATTTCAGTTATCTAAAAAGTGTCTCATGATTTGTTTAAGGGTGTTTTCGAATATATATTGAATATTTGTTATCTTAGTGCTTGTATCGATTACGGAAGTATATCTGAATGTGGGTCACATAAGTTCGCAAACTATTTAGTGGCATATTAGGCTACTCGGGTTACTTGGTGACTGTCCTTGGCCAGGGTATGTCAAAAGTGTCACAACTCAAAGGAAACTGGAAGTACCGAGTGTTTAAGAGGACAAATATACCGGTAATCGTGGTTGAGTCACTGTTCATAACTAATAATAAGAGAATTATTTCTCACTTGCAGACTTATGTAAATGCTAATTTGATCTAATCTGCAGAAACTTAAGATTTCTTGTAAATAAATAAAGTAGTTTAGTTTTTATTTTTGCTATTTTTATTTTTATTTTTGTTTTTATTCTTATTTTTGTCCTAATAAGTGTCAGTTTGTGTGTCAAACTAGTTATTATTGCACGAGAGATTTGATAAGCATTAACAGTTATAATTCTTAGTGAATTATATAAGTCTTGTTGCTTACGGTATAAATGTTTAAAAGATGGATTTTCTAATTAATACATAAGTTGTTTAATGTAGAAAATGAAATGATTTTGAAAATTGAAAAGTCAAAACATTTTTGAAAGTGTTTCAAGTAAATTTTTGAAATTTCAATTGTTTTTGGTTGATAAGTATGCTTGACAAAGATTGAACTTGCCTTAGATCTTGTAATGATTGTTAGGTGAAGATTTTGGTTGTTTTGCATATTTATGATATTCTATTGTTTTTGGTGCATTGATGAAGTTTGTTAAGTGTGTAGGTTACAGATATCAAATTTCATTTGACTACCATGTTGAAACAAGAATGATCGGTTATATCACGATTAGTCTACATGCGGAATGCATCATTGTCTTTTTGTGAATAACCTAAGACTTAGTGTGATAGGTTATCATTGTATTATCAAGATCATAACCTAAGATAATGTGATAGGTTGTTGATATGATATTTTGATGTATTTATAATGCATTATACATTAAATATGTTTTAATGTAAGTTTGCATTTGTTGATGTAAACATCAATGAAGAAATGATCGATTTTATGTCAAGATAATAATGTAAGATTTCTTTGATACATTATTGTGATGACAAGTTAGTACGGATGATCTACGATTGCATATTCGAGTAGATACAGGTTTTTCCTAACGAGTATCTACAGGTTTATGTTTCTGAAATTTTCGTAATTTTTCCTTGTTTAAAATTCTGGAAAATTCTCGAAATTTGGCTAAGGAATGAAGCTTGTGTGAATAAAAATCTGACGTCAGCATGCCTCGCGCTGACATCATCACGAAGCCCACGAAGTTAGTCCTTCGGCCCGGCCCATGAGGATACGAATATAAATATGGGTTATTACCATTAATCGAAAATTAACCCTAAGTAAATCACACGAACTTGCCTCCCTCGTGCGCACTATTCATTTGTATCTCTTTTCGATCAAATTCATCCTCTTTTCGTGTTTGTTACTTAGATTTGTTGGTACTTTCACGATCTAGGATTGATTATTGATGTTTTGACTATAAGAACTAATGATTTCATGTCGTTATAATCCCCAAATTTTGAATCCTTTTCGCGTGAACAGTAACTAGGACGAACAAAGATTTAGATCTTTAATTTTTGATGATATGGAGTAAATATTGAACTTAAAACTGGATTAATTGATGTTGTTACACTTTAAATCTAATAAAAGTTCACATTAAATTGACTAAAATCAAGATTAATTGAAGAAATTATGGCTCGTTTACTATTCACACGAAGCAGATGAAGAACATGAAGAACACTTTACTTCGTGCTCATATACATCAAATTTGTTTCGTTTGTTGATTTTCTGGGCATACACGATCCATAAACAAGTCCACGTTGATGATTTTATTTGGTTGAGTCATCAAATGGAGGTGTTTTATGCCTCGTGTTTCTGGGTTCACGAAGAACACTTCGTGATGACTTCACATGAAGAGGATTTCCCTCGTGATGACGTCACCACGAAGTCAGTCGTGATACTTAGAAAATTTTTAGCTGATTTTTAATTTCTAATTTTTTGTTTTCTTGTCGTTTTTGTCTGTTTTTGTGCAGGTATGGCAGGACAAGGTAATAATGCTCGTGTGTTCGTCAAGGAGCACAATGTTGCACTCGATCTTAGCATTACACAGACGGGGTGCACACCAGAGTTTCATGGTGTCCTACAGTTTCTTGCATGTTCTCGTGTACATTTCGTAGTGACAGAGAACCCTCCGTTGGTGATAAGTCTCATTAGGGAGTTTTGGAACTCAGCCCGTTCAGTGCAGATGGGTGATCATATGTACATTCGCACTATTGTTGGAGGACGTTCATTCTCGTTCTCAGCTAGAGACTTACGGACGATATTACAATTAGGTGATGTCGAGATAGAGCAAGGTCCGACTGATTTTTCAGAAGAATTTTGTGACGGTGCTCTACGTCGTATGGGGTATACTGGTGCTATTTCTCACCCATACTTCAGGAATCATCTTCGTGGCAAATGGAAGCTGCTTGCTTATTATTTGTTGAGGTCCATTAGTCATCAGAGTACAGGCTATGACCAGATGAATATCCAGAATGCTTCTCAGATGGTTGCCTTGGTACTGAACAAGCCGTTTAGCTTTTCTCAGTACATTTTTGATAATTTAGAGAAGCAGTTGAGGTCATTTGGTACAGACAAGAAATTCTTTCTGTTTCCAAGATTTGTGATGATAATCATTCGTCACTTTGCAGTTGAATTGCCATTTGACGGTCCTACATTCAATTTAGGTCAGCTTACTTATAAGGCATTTGTTGAAAGTATGAAGCATTTGTCGGGAAGAAATGTTCCGGTTGATGTTCATAATCCACCATTGTTCGGACATTTGATCAATCCTAACTATGTTGCCCCTCGACAAGGTTGGGAAGATGAAGAACCTGTTGTTGCCGCTGCTGCTGGTGATGATCAGGCTCAAGAAAATCCTGAAGAAGAGCGTGCTGATCAGTTTAAGGACTCAATAATGTTCTTTTATATGCTGGAAATCTGGAGCATGATCCAGATATGGATGCTCTTATGGAGGATATTGATGATCCTGCAAATCTTGTTCCACCAACTTCTGGAGTTTCTATTTCTACCTCTGCTTCAGTTGGTGTTGATGTTGCTGGTCCTTCTGAATTGCCGGTTAATGTGGTTGAGGATTCAGAGGATGAAGAAGAGGAAGAAAGATTGCCAAAGCGAAGAAGAAGAAAATGAAGATCTCAAGCTGAAATTGATAGAGATTTTGCTGTATATCAAGCTGCTATGGAGAGGTCTCATGCACCTAATGTTGGTGATACTCCATTGGTTGCTGCTTTAAGAGCTTCTGTCTCTGAGATTCCTGTTTCTGTGTCTACTACTTCTGCTGGTATTGTTGTTGGGGAGAGAAGGTCAAGACCAAAGTTTATCATTAGAGGAATTGGTTCTCGCGCACAAGTTGTTACTGAGGCTACAACTGTTACGATTCCTACTGCTTCGGAGTCTACAGTTCTTCAAGAGCCAGAGCCGACACTTGTTGCTCCTAGGCCTTCGTCTGCTCCTATTCAGGCGACAGTTCCTGTTTCTACAATCATGGGACGTCTGTTGGCTCCTCTGCAAAGACCTTATATGCCTCCCATAGGAACTTTCGGTGCTCGTATGCCTTCTTTTGAAGCTACGATGCCACCTCATGCTTCTACATCTGATGTTGCTTCTACGTCACGTCCAGTTGCTCCTGTTCAAGTGCAGCTGAGTTGTTTATTTTCTGAGAAGAAGATGTTAGAGTTGAGGGTTACAACTTTGGAGAATCAGCTTTAGCTCCAAGCTGCTAAGCATCAAGAAGAGATGGACGTAATGACAGCTCTTGTTCAGTCTCTTGGTTCTAGACTTGACCAATTCTTGGCTCAAGGGGGAGATAAAAGTAGTTGTAAGGATGATGAGCTTGCTAAGAAGACTAGAGATGATGATCATGATGATCAAGATCGAGCTCAAGATCCAAATCAACAACAAACAGCTGGTGAGCCAGAGAATCAGGGTCAAGATCAAGAAGCTGCTGGTGATGCTATGGATACAGAGACTGCATATATTCAGGGGGAGTCGTCAAGACAAAGAGAGTCAGAGATTGCTGGTACAACTGGTGCTAGTACTTCTAGGACTCAAGATAAAGGCTTAGCTGTGATGACCGCTCCAGATTCAGATCCTGATGATCCAAATGATGATGATGAGGAAGATTCCAATTCAAGTAACTCCGATTCTAATTGTAATAGAATAGTTAGGGAGATTCGAGAAAAGCTAGTGAATGATCCTCATAATCATATAGAAAAAGAAAATCTTAGCAAAGGAAAATCTACTCAGGATAGTGAGTCAACTAAGACTGATTCTACTACCAATGCTTCTAAAGAGTCAGATTTGCACCTTTTAATTGTGCATAGACTAGAAAAGAGATTGGGTTATGATCCACAAGCTCATATGAGAGCTAGAGCAGAGATTATGGATTATGATGCTTATTATGATCCAGGATCACTTAGGGATCAACTGAAAGAACAGTCAGGGTTAACTCATACATCTTCAGAGTCAGAGTCAGATTCGGATTATGAACCTTAGTGCTAATAATTTTTGTTTTTGTAATAATTATAAGATAAATATGAATGTATTTGTTACATTATATTTATGATATAATATTATTGTTGTAAGTTAAAATAGATAAAGATTATAAGATAAATATTAATGTAATTACTGCATTATATTTATGATATAGTATTTTTTAATTTAATTTCTTTTATGTATTTATACTATTTTATTATGTCTTGACTTATGATTTATGTTCTTTATCTTTGTATATGTAAATCGTTTGAATTGCAGATAAGCTTCAAAGGATAAGTTTATTGGACGATCTTGATGCTGAAGAAGATTTAGAAAGTATCAATGATGAAGATATGGAAGAAGGAGAGTTCATTACTTCAAAAGCTGATAGAAAAAGGTTGCTTGATATACCTTATGACTTTGATCGTGTCTTTAATGAAGATGAAGTCATTCAAGTTGAACCAATAGCTGAAGTGGAACATCTCAATCTCAATCCCATCAGAGACAGTCCAGATGAACCTAAGAATGCTGCAAGTTTGAGGTTTGTTGTATATGCAAATATAGTTGATGAAGGACATGATAATATTTTTTATCTATACTGGAATATAGATGGTACGCGAGAGGTTGATCTTGGAAGATTTAATATACCTCCGGTGCAGCAAGATCATTAGTTTATTATTAATAGACTAATTCCAGGTTATAGAGGACATACGGGTTTGGTAATACGTGATACGTATAAACCATTGATGTTTTGGGAGTTTATCTCAAACAAGGATGCACCCAAGTGCTTCTCAGTGATACAGAGTTGGTTCTATGAACATAGAATAAAATTGTTTGTTATCAAGAGAAATGAGGGATGCCAGTACATGTCGATGAGTTAAAGACATTTCCACTCTCTTAGTGATTCTGACATGATAAATTTGGGAAGAAGATGGTTCGTTAATCTTTAGAGCAATGGACTTGCAGATTTCTACTGGAATAGATTCAGAGATGAAAGAATTAGAAATTTCAGTGATAGAGGTCTGAAGCCAGAAGAAAGGTTGATTAAGCCAACACCTTTAAAGAAGATTAAGAATCAAGATGACACATTTCAGTTTGTACAGAAAAGGATTAAATGTTTTAAGAAGGTTCCCGCTATCAGATGGGATCAAGATATGCTGACAGAGATGACATTTTGGCAAATAGATATCAAGTCAGGCGAAGCACAGATGTTCGTTGATGATTCACAAGAACAAATGTTGCTACGCATGTATGATCCAATGCAGGTTGTCAACTTGTCAAGAAGTGATCAGAGAAGACTTTTGAACACACCTAGCTCAGCAGTGGAATATTGGAGAGTTGAAGAAAGGCGCTATCGCAACATTCTCGCACATTGTTTGCAAGAGAGAATTCATGCGAATAGCATAAGACTTTTGTTTAATGGATAGCTTTGAAGTTCAAGTTCAAAGAGTTTAAAGAGATCTAGTTGCAATCGTCAAGGGGAGTCTGTAGATGCATATTCGTTGTGACAATCGCAACATAGATTTGATTATCGTTTATGTTTTAGGAACTATGTTTGTAATCATTTAAATAAGAACTTGTGTTGATATTTAATGATTACGTTTGAACTTCAATATTATATTTGTTTGTGTTTTGTATTGTGTTTGTGTGTTATATATTGTTTTGCAGGTACAAGAACATAGAATCAAGGTTTATAAGTGTCGTAGAACACTTGAACGATGATTGGATGTTATGTACAAGCCAAACGAAGCTAAACAAAGAGTCAAATGTCGTCCCTCGTGCTGACGTCAGCACGAGGCAAGTCGATTGGCTTATTGTTTCGGGCCTAATCTGCGATTAAGTCCTAAGCCCGCACGATCCAATACATAACTAGTATAAATACAAGACCTAATCTACGGAATTAGGTTAATCGTTGGGAAAATCTTAGAAGATATTCACGAAATTATGAATTAAGGTTAATTGTTCCTTCGTGTGACCTCCTACACGAACCACAAGCCTTGTGCATCTCAATGGGTTGGTTAATTGCTCATTAATCAGCAAAAGGCAATAGCAATCTAGTTATCTCAAGAGGATTCCGCACTCTTGACATAACCAATCACGTCTTATTACGATCCACGCAACAATAGGGTACCTTACATATTTCAGTTGTTTTGTTTATCAAGAAGAGCCAAATAATATTCAAATGTCTTAAAAAGATCCATCTTGGGTTGAAGCAATGCAGCAAGAACATCTTCAGTTTAATAAACTCCATGTTTGGGAGTTAGTTGATCTACCTTTGGGAGATTATCCTTTCGGCACCAAATGGGTTTTTAGGCGCAAAAAGGATGAACAGGGCATTGTGAACGAAATAAAGCTCGGCTACTTGTTCAAGGTTTTTCTCAATAGGAAGGGTTGGACTACACTAAGGTGTTTGCATCGATTGCTAGGTTAGAAGCTATAAGGTTGTTTCTTGCGTTTGCTGCCTTCAAGGATATTAAGATATATCAGTTGGATGCCAAGAGCGTATTCGTATATGATACTGTACTGGAGTTAGTGTATGTTACTCAATCGCTAGGGTTTGAAGATCTAGATTATCCCGATAGAGTCTATTGACTGAATAAGGCATTATATGGATTACATCAAGCACCCAGGGCATGGTACGACAAGCTGTATGTCGAAACATCTTCTAGAAAATGGATTTTAAAGAGGATTGATCGATAGTACATTGTTTACAGAATGGATTTCCTAATTGTACAAGTTTACGTGGATGATATCATTTTTTGGGTCATAAGACAAAAAGATGTGCAAGGAGTTTGAGCACATTATGAAAGGGACATTTGAAATGAGTGCTATGGCAGAGATGAACTTCTTTTTACGTTTGCAGGTTGAACAGAAAAAGGATGGATTCTTTATTCATCAGACAAAATACGTTCAGGATATTCTAAAAAGATTTGGGATGGAATATATTTCACCGATGGATACTCCTATACAAAATAACTATCAACTTGGGATGTTTTCTTTTAATGATTTATAAGTTGATCCTACTCATTACAGGGCCATGATAGGTTCTCTTATGTACCTTACAACATCAACACTTGATATCATGTTTGCGGTTTGTTTGATCAGATAATCTCACTATGGCTCAACCGGAGGTATGAGTATGCGGATGAGCATGTTGGTGATGATTTGTAGGCGATTCCCTAAAGGTAATAGGGTTGCGGCCGCTTTACGCCTGTTTTTGTTGTGTACTGCATCGGCCTTTTAGAACCAGCGTGATATATTGGTCATGTGATAATTTTAGGGTTCGAAAGATGATGTGTATGATGCCTGCCGTATGGCTTCTTCCTCTATTTATATAGATGGTAAAGACTTGGAGAGGAGGGTAAGAGAATTAGGGTAAATCTCTTCTTCCTTTGTGAATATCTTGTTTCCTTCATAAGGAGATTTGTGTTAATCTTTTAAAAACCATGTCCGAGGTATTCGGAGCTGTATATATGTTATTAAGATCGGATAATCATCGAAAGTATCTATGCCCGATCTTCTTGATATATTTTAGCTTAAAACTGGCTAATTGCTACCTTAGGTTCCGAATTTAGTCATACTGAACGGAGGTCGAGCTCCGTTCTGAGTATTTTAGGTAAGTAATTTTACCTGCATGAAGGTGCCTCTGTAGAATATCGCATTAAACTTAAAAAAAATAAAGCAACCAGACAATCATCATACCTTCGAAGCTAAAGCAAAAGTGCTCCGTTTCTTCATGTCTCGTAGCTCCTTAATCAGGCATGTAAATGACATTAAAGTCGTATGGTCATTTTTTTGGTCAAAAATTACCTAAGATAATCTACGTTGAAGACTTAGATCAATTATGTAACCAAACTTTCGTTCGTGAAGGTTAAGGGCTTGTAAAATAGGTTTAGATTCAAAGATGCGTGAAATAGAATAAGATTGTTGAAAATTATGTCGACTTAAACAAAAGAGTGAAGTCAAAGATATTCGCAAACTCTATTTAGAATATGAAATATAATGCATATAATATCGTAAGAAACAAGAAAAAACAAAGATTATGTAAATAATGCAAAAAAGTAAAGAGCAAAGAACACCGATATTTGAGGATCGCCGGCATAAAAACCCCGGGAGGAAACAATCGTCCCTGCTTTTGTTCTCTTTTAATTATGTCTAAAATGATTACAAAGTGGAATTCGGTTAATCGATGTTTCTAAATGTGAATTAAGATGAGAGTAGTAAGAGTAGTGTGTGAATACAAGTGTGTTGTAAGCAATAAGTGAGCAGAAGATAAGATAAGATCAGATGCCTAATATCGATCAACCTCCTTCGTTTATATAGACTAAGGGTCTAACTAACTATCCGATGTTGCAAGGATCTTCCGGGTCTTCATAATTGAATGTTGGAGCATATCTTGACTGATATAGTGGCCGTTTGAAGATATTCTCCTCGTGTGGAAATCAACTTGAAGTCCGATTATGTTGGTAGAATTAATCTTCTTTACGTGTTGATATGATTAATCATGTGTCAAAACTCTTTTATACCGTTAGAGGTATTCTTCCAAGCTTGATATTGAACATTCTGGAATCTGCATACTTATCTCATGTGGAAATAACAATAATTTTTGAAATATATCGTTAGCAATATATCAATCAGAATATTCTATTATGTCAAGATCCTGAGTTGTCAAGATCTTGGACCTTCAAGATAATGAGACCTAAAATTTCACCCATAATAGTCATGATGATGGCAACTTGTTGGCTTGTCTCTCGGGATAACTTATCACTAGGTAGTTACCCGTGATTATTACCCATATAAATACCAATTTATTGCCAAAAAGAAAAGGGTTATCCTTCTTTGTGCCTCTACTTTGACTCTGCTTTCCACATTCTGTCCTCGCGTCTCGTAAAACTTTACCCAGATTCATCGGTCTTCTTTTTATTCCTTATAATCGTAATGTCGAAAAGAGGAATAGAAAATATCACCAGTGTGTTGGATCGCTCTGCCTATCAGAGCTTCGTAACTGCATATTTCTCTCAAAACCCTAATTTAGTCCGTTTTCCAGAAAGAGGGCAATCCATATGTGATCCCCCGACGGGTTTTGTGGGTCTGTATGTGAAAGATTTTACTTTTGGTAACCTTAGGATCCCCTTCTCATCTTTCTTTCTTGCCGTCGTAGATTACTACCAATGCCACATCTCTACTGTTCATCTGACTGGTATGGCAAAAATCATTGCTTTCCAAGTCCTATGTTATGCCAACTATATAGAACCATTTGTTGCTTTATTCAACCTCTTTTATAAGTTGAAGGAATCTGGTGATTGGGTCACCGTCTCTAAGAATGGTGATTATGAACTTTTTATTGCTGGCGGTACTGAGGTTGGGGATTGGATGGACTCGTTTGTTTTCGTGGATCAGTTGTTGATTCCTCCTGGTCATATTGGTTTGTTGGATAGGAGTAGATTGAAATACAAATCCATAGGTGTTCATAGTGTCTTCGGTGTGAAGCAGGCGGATGTTGATCACCTATCTTATTATTGCTTAAAACTATGTGTATACCCAGAGGCAATGTTGTTTAAGTCTCGAGTCGCAAAGGTGTTGGGAGTATGGCAAATTCGATGTAGCGGCTGAGTTTGATGGTCAGGGTAGGTTAATTCCTTTGCGTACTTTATTTTTCGTCATGCTGTTCTTTGTTCTCTTTTGTATTGGCGAATGAGATGAGTATTTACCCAGGTTACTTTTGTTGCAGAGATGTCTTTTAAGCAGCTAATTGATAGGCAGACCTCATTGTCCAGCATTGTCTTTAAGCCAGTAGCTCTGGCTCCTCCACCTACCTTTTCGTCTATGGTGCAGGAGGGGCCGGCTGCGGAGATGTTGGCTGAGACACCTGTCCCTGTGGCTCGGGAACAAGTGGAGAAATAGGATATTGTGGATGTTTTTGATGGCGCTGGCGAAGATGCAGATGAGGAGACTCAGGTTAACACTTTTGCGAGCCGTTTGAGGAAGAGAAAAGGTTCATCCAAAAGTTTCAGTGACTCCCGATCGAAGAAATCTAAGGCAAATGCTGCTAAAGTGCCTTTGCAGTCATCTTGTAAGTCCTTCTATGGCTTTTGCCTCTTTGTTATTCTTTTTGTTATGATGAACTTAGCCTTATCTGTAATTGCAGCCTTCAACCCTTTTGAGGAGGCTCTTGATGCTTCTTCCTGCCATCGCTCTATACAAAACATTGCTCCTTCTGGGTGGGTCAATGGGTTGATGAGCATGGAGGTCCCAGAGCTGTCTGCTTTCTTTAACCGCTCAATCTTCTATAGTTCTATTATTGGAAGTATATTGGATGCGAGATTGCGGGAAGCTTCTAAGGAGTCTAGGCCTACGAAGGGGCAATATGAGAGTTTGATGGTGGAGAGGCATGCTCTGGACGCAAAAGTAGCTGATTTGGAGTTGGACTATGGAGCTCTTTAATCTGAATTGAGTACTGCAAGGACTGATGCGCAAAGAGTCATTTCGGAGAAGGATAAGGAGGTGGAGGCTTTGATCAACCAAGTTCGGGAGAATGATGGTTTGGTTAAGAAGGCACATAAAGCGCTTGCAAAAAAATCCGGGAGGTACGGTAAATTGGTTGTTGAACTTATTCCTCGTATATGGTCCTGAGGTCGCCGTGCTGCTATCGAAGGTATGCCACGAGAACAGGGTTGATGCAGAGGCGGGATTTAATGCGTGCTCTAGTTGAGGAAGGTGTGGTGAATCTAGAGGGCTGCATTATCCCTAAAGATACAGATACTCACCTTGATCCTGCATTAGATGACTTGGCCAATATTGACTCTATCGACCTTCGTAAGCTTGCCTCTGATCCCGAAGCCTCTCCATCTGATCACCTGCAGTTTGCTCCATGATCCTCTTTGTTAATCCTGATGTTTGCTGGTGGACTTTTTAAGACAATGGTTGTGTAATTCCCTAAACAATCTTTTTCTCTTTTGCTCCTTTGTTTTTGGTGGCCTGCGTGCCTATGAACAATTTGACAGATACTTAACCAGCTTCCCAATGGGCCATGTTCGCTCTCCTGCAAATCCTATAAGTGGCCTTTCAACCTTACGCAACTTTTCTCTGACGTTCCTTGGTAATTCGGAAAAGTATTTTTCGTAGAGGATGTCACATTCACTACCACCGTCTATTTGGACGTTCCTCATCTTCAGCCCTACAATATCGACTTCGATCACAATTGGTTCGCGAAAAGGGATTATGTCCCTTAGCGGTGGGAATTGATCCCTGTGCACCTCGGAGCGTGTCATGAGGATTTGTGTCGGTGGTGTTTTCTCAGCTTTGTCTGATTCGCTTTTTACTCTTGTTGCTTGGCGGATTCCTTTGACAAGGTGGTCAAACTTTCCTGACTCTACAGCCTCTTCTATAGCCCTTCTTAAATTTCTGCAGTTGTTTGTGTCATGTCCATGGTCCCTGTGGTACGCACAGTATTTTTCGATGTTTAACTTTTTCGTTATTAGCTTAGTTGGGGTTGGGAAAGTCGAAGCAATCCGCTCCATGAGTAAAATCTACTTCGGGGCTTTTGTGAGATTGGACAGGATATCGATCCCACTATCTTTGTCTCTTCCTCCCCATTGATTGTCCTATCTTCCGTACCTCGGGAACCTTCTGTTTCCAACGTATTCTTCCTGCTTCCTTCCTGAGGAGAAGTCAGCATTCGTAGTTTCTTTGGCATCTAACCAGTTGTGAGCCTTGCCGGTCAGTCCGTCATAGGTTTCAGGCAAATAAGTGCTCAGGTGTTCAATAAGATCTATTTTGCGTAGCCCATGGATGAGTCCCGAAATTCGTTGGCTCTCCGGTAGCCCTCACACTTGTTCTGTTTCATTAGTGTATCTGACAATGAAATCTCTTGTCTTTTCACCTTTTCTTTGTTTGATGTTGTGCACAGTGATGTGCATCTTCCTATGCTTTTTCTGTATACTGAACTGGGATCTGAATTTATGCTATTTTTTGGGTAAAGCATCGATCCACTCCCGTGCCTCATCCATTAATGAGTAAGAAAACGCATGGCATGTGGTCGACATATCTCATCTCTGTATTAAAGCTGCTCCGATGAACTTTTTTAGGAAGTTATCCGAATCACTTTTTCCGTCATAATATCCCAAGTGCTGTGGATATTTCATCTTTACTAGTAAGGGATGAACTTGTGTGGCCACAGAGAATGGGCTCTCTACCAGCTTTGGGTCTTCCCATTCTTAAGAATCGTAGTCTGGGCGGACCTCATTCCTTCTGGTCTGCGGGAACCGTTGCTAGTTTCCTCTTAGCCCTTCCTGGCTTTGCCGAGGTCCCAGTATGTTTTCTGGACCTCTGTTGACCCTGGATAAGCGCCTTTGAAGTGGTTCTTGAAGCTCTTATTCTCTTTGGATAGTTGGGTTTGGCCTTTCTCCTATATGTATCCCCGTTATCCTTGGCAGGGTTGTGGTTCCTTGTGTTCGTCTTTCCTGATGGGGTGGTGTTCCCCTATTTGTTATTCTCGGGGGAAGTTCTGCCTCGATGTATTCATCCACCGAGTCAGAATCGTACTCTTTTTCCAGATTCCTGGTGACATTGCGAATTTGACCTGCTTCTCTTAGGGGATTCATTACTGTGCTTAGGGTGTCGTAATTAGCTTATACGTATGCATCATTTATTTCATGCTTACTTGACATTGATGCCCTGTTATTACCCCCTAAGGGTATCTGTGTCCTTTGACTTATAGATGCAATGCCTAGCCTGATCTGCTCCGGGCCTTGCCTCTGAAGGGTGTTAGTATGAACCTGCTATTGCTCTAGGGAGGTGTCACCGTGGACCTATTTGGTTCTTGATCTGGTGGGTCGTTGTTGGCCCTCCAGAATTCTGGCCTTGGGGAGGTGTCAGGATCCTGAATGGGTTAAGGCCCTGTGACACCAGTCTTTCCAATCCTTGGCCTCGCAACCTCACTGCAGGTCTGCTTGGTTCTAGTGCAGATCTATCTGATGTACTATCTTCCGGGGTGGTCTGCTCCGTAGCATGCTCCTGGGATGCAAATCCTCCTAGCGCACATTCCCCTGGCGCGAACCGCTCCGTGGCGCGTTCTAGTGGTGAGGATCTGCTTGGGTACCACTCTGAGGGGGTCACTACGGACCTGTCTTGGTTCAAAGTTTGGGCCTCAGGTGTTTCGGGGGCACTTTGAGCGTTTGACGTTTCACCTAAGTTTGAGCTATGACCACCTGTTGTAATGGTGCGTGGGCGATAGTTCTGACCTGGCATGTCGAAAGAAAACCCGTCCTGGAAGTCTAATCCTCCTAGGGGTGTTCGAGATCCTCCTTAACCAAGTGTTCTTGGAGAATAATCTCCGTCAACCATAGTTTATTTGTGTTTTCTTTGTGTTTTTTTTTTCTTTTTAGTGGTGACCTACGGATGGCGCCAATTTGTTTGATAAAATAATCACACTATGGCTCAACCGGAGGTATGAGTATGGGGATGAGGGTGTTGGTGATGATTTGTAGGCGATTCCCTAAAGGTAATAGGGTTGTGGCAGTTTTACGCCTATGTTTGTTGTGTATTGCATCGGCCTTTTAGAACCATGAAAGGTACCCTATTGTTGCGTGGATCGTAATAAGATGTGATTCGTTATGTCAAGAGTGTGGAATCCTCTTGAGATAACTAGATTGCTATTGCCTTCCGTCGATTAATGAGCAATTAATCAACCTAAGGAGATGCACAAGGCTTGTGGTTCGTGTAGGAGATCACACGAAGGAACAATTAACCTTAATTCGTCTATATTCAAAATGATTCACTAAGATCTAAAATGATTAACCTAATTCCGTAGATTAGGTCTTGTATTTAAACTAGAAGATTATTGGGTTGTGTGGGCTTCGGCCTTAATTACGTATTAGGGCCGAAATAAGCATCAACACGAGGTTCGACCCCTTGGTGCTTTGTTCGACTTCGTTTAGCTCGTAGATAACATTCTATCACCGTTTAAGTGTTCTACGACACTTATAGACCTTGATTCTATGTTCTTGTACCTGCAAAATAATATATAACACACAAACACAATACAAAACATAAACAGATATAATATCGAAGTTCAAACGTAATCATTAAATATCAACACAAGTTCTTATTTAAATGATTACAAACATAGTTCCTAAAACATAAACAATAATCAAATCTATTGTAACACCCCGACTAAGGCGGAAACACGAGATGCCACAGAACGACATGGTACAAAAGATTTAAATATAAAACATCAACACAAGTTTTCAAATGACATTCAAATCCAAAAGATTACAAGTTCAAGATGATGTCGAAATCCATTACATAACCAAATGCATAATCAAAAGATCAAATGTTTGCGTTACTTGTCCAACCATATTACAAACACACAACATCCAAGAGGCGGTCCATGAAGCTAACTTACTGCTCTAAACCTGAAAAGCATGAAAAAAAAGTGTCAACTACGAGAGTTGAGTGAGTTCATAGGTTTTAACTAACAACATATATATATACAAACCATATTCAAGGATAATCAGTCCTAAAATTTCTAAGTATTCTTTCAAATAATCAATTCTAAAGCGTATGTTCAACTTATAATAACCAACATATTAATGTCAATATCATTTAGCCGCATGGGCATAATTCAAGTAAACTTTGATGAGTAAATGCTTGAGCCACTACTACTACCATTTTATCAAGTCCAACAATATATATAATTCATTTCATAGCACAAGCTGTCAAACAAGTGCCGTATTAATAATAATAGGGTCGTGCCATGGAGACAACCATTCAAATTTAAGGTAGCTAGAGCACCACTATGGTCGGACTGGAAGTGAAGGTCGTCACAAAGGCAACCAACCTTCCACCGTTACACTTATGGGTGGGTGGACGAAACCTAGTTGCGCAACTCTCTAACTATAGGCCTCCACTTTGGAGTAAATAGTAGTGTACCGAAAGAAAACGGGTTGACAGAACTCAAGCTCATCATAAATCATTTATCACATTGAACATACAAAAACAATTTCATTTCATAATCATATTATCAAGAATCTTTTTCATATATATATAATAAAACAATTTAATTTATATATCATGCTTTTCACCCCGATAGTTAAACACATAAAATAGTTTGAAAGGGGGCTATGACTCACTTGATTGGGGTATGAAAAGGGGCTGATCAGATGCGTGAAGTACGTCTAGTGGTGTCGTCCCTCGAACAAGCCTAAACCATGGTATTTAAAATATACACAACGTAAGTGTGTGTTGCATGACTAGTAAACTAGATCATGAGATGTATGCTAGTAGACTTACCCATATTTGGTTGTTTCTTAATTATGGTAATCAAGTACATTATGTTGTTCACCTCATTTGGTTTGAAGACATTTGGTAGTGAAGGCCATTTATACGATTTTGTTCGGTTATTAGAATTTCGGTAGTTTAACTTCGTTTTATATATATTTTCCATTGCATACTTTATTTAATAACCATATTTGAAATTTTTGTTCTTATAATATTAATGTTGATATATTTTATTGATTTATAATTATTTATTTAATTTAATACTATTTAATTAATTATTTATTTATTTTGTTGATTTATTAATTAAATAATTCCTTATAATTATTTTTAAGTCCTAAAATTATCTCTAAAATTCATAGATAATTATAGATGGATTATCTACTAATTTCTAAGCCTTTTTATTTGTAATATTATGATTTTTATATTTATTTGTGCATTATTTCTATTTATTTAATAATAATAATTAATTAGTGACTTTTACTTGATAATTTACTTTTAAATTGTATAGTTCTTGTTCCCTTGCTTGTAATTATTTTCCCCAGTAGGTTTTGGTCACCTTTATCATTGGTTAAGTAGTTTTGATCAGATTCATGGTTTATATAATTTATTAATTAATTTATATACCTTTTAATTATCATTTTATTTCGTTAAATCATAGAAATTCTTACAAATCACCACAAGAGCTTTAGTCCGAAAATTCCAGGCCTTTTGGCAACTCAAATCAATGAAAATTCATATCAATTCAACCTCTCTTGTGTCTTGCTTAAATTGAGGACTTTATAATTAAAAATCGTTTACCGAAATAGTGATTTTAGCCTCATTTCTTAAGCTATAAAGGTACTTCAAAATGGATTTTTATTCTTAACTCAAATATTATAGTAAGTTCATCATATTTTTGTGGTTCAAGTCGTGATAGTGGTGGTGGTGTGATATGTGTAATTTTGTGCTGCCGGTTAGTGATTTATTGACCCGAAAAGGTGATTTTGGAGCTAATTCTTGCCATACATCAAGTGACTTGCATTTTATACATTTGATATGAAATAGTTCCAGTAGGTTCATCATAATTTCATGCTCAAAAGATTATGGTGCATGTGTGTGCTCAAAATGCATTTTTGCATGTTTTTGGTTTGCGATTTCAAGCATATTTTGCCTTGTTTTGATTCAAACTTGTATACTTGATATTTTTATAAATTTTTCCAGATTATATTCACTAAGATTAACATATTTTCCAGTTAATACAAGTCTCTAACCATCTCATAATCCAACAACAATCCAACCCTCTTAAATCTAACATGTATGCACTTAAATCAATACTTTTTAACATAAGTCTTCATCCATCTCAAATCCATCAACATGAAAATATATTTTTATGAAATATTCCAGAAATATATGTACAAATATTATATAAAATATGTTCATCTTTTTATATAAAAAGTTACTTTACAAACTATCAACACACATCAACAGTTTTTGATACAAACTGTTATGGATCTAACAATATAATATCAAATACATATTTTTATAAAAACTTTCCAGAAAATATAACTACATAATATGTATTAATATGACCATCTTTCACAAGAAAAACCATATCAAAAGCTATATAATATATATCTACACTTTTGGGTCTTTAAACTAGTTAAATCCTTGGATCTTTCTTCATAGATTTAACATGCATGAGCATGGAAAGAAAGATCCTATCAACTTTGCCCTATCAAGTGTATATTCAAGAGAAAACATAAGGAAAACATGAACTTTTGATAAAACCTTTTTAATAAAAACAAGAACAAGATTAAACTAGTAAAGAGATGAAGTATTATACCCTTGAAGAACACTTTTTGGAGATACAAAAAGGGCAGATTTTTCGTGGCCTTTCTTGCTCCAAAAACCCTTGTTCTAACCTTGAAACAACCCTTAATATGTAGCTTAATATAACCCTTTAACAATCTAATCTATACCCTTATTATTAGTAGGAGTTTAAGTTGGATTTTTGGCTTGTTCTTGCCCCTTTTTTTTCTGCCGAAATCAAGAGAGAAGAGAGAGGAGAGAAAGTTGTTTTTGAGAGAGAAATGGGTGTGTGTGTGTGTGTTGGAAGAATAAGTGTTTGAGTGTTAATTGTATGGGGAGTATAAGGAAGGATGAATTTTGATTGGAGAAGTTGTATGGGGAGTGAGGGAGGGACGGCCAAGGTGAGGGAAATGGAAGGGTTTTGGAGTTTATGTTTTAAGTGGATTAATTTGATGTAGGTGTATTTTATGTATAAGTATAGATTATATGTATACGTCCATGCATGCTTAATATTTACTACTTATTTGTGGTTTGAAGAAAAAAAAATTTGTGTTAGTATGTATATACATATGTGTCGTGTATATGTATATGTATATATATATATATATTTATATTTTTGTGTTTTTATCTAGTTACATAGTCCATATCTTCATCATTGATACTTATCTGCAATTCAAGATCGTCCAATGCACCTATCCTTTGAAGCTTATCTGCAATTCAAACAATTTACATATACAAAGATAAAGAACATGAATCATAAGTCAAGACATAATAGTATAAATACATAAAAGAAATTAAAATAAATAATACTATATCATAAATATAATGCAACAGTTACATTAATATTTATCTTATAATTATTACAAAAACAAAAATCATTAGCACTAAGGTTCATAATCCGAATCTGACTCTGACTCTGAAGATGTATGAGTTAACCCTGATTGTTCTTTCATTTGATCCCTATGTGATCCTGGATCATAATAATTATCATAATCCATAATCTCTGCTCTAGCTCTCATATGAGCTTGTGGATCATAACCCAATCTCTTTTCTAGTCTATGCACAATTAATGGGTGCAAATCTGACTCTGTAGAGGCATTAGTAGTAGAATCAGTCTTAGTTGACTCACTATCCTGAGTAGTTTTTCCTTTGCTAAGATTTTCTTTTTTTATATGATTATGAGGATCATTCACTAGCTTTTCTCGAATCTCCCTTTCTATTCTATCAGAATTAGAATCGGAGTTACCTGAATTGGAATCTTCCTCATCATCATTATTTAGATCATCAGGATCTGCAACTGGAGCGGCCATCACAACTTTGCCTTTATCTTGAGTCCTAGAAGTACTAGAACCAGCTGTACCAGCAATCTCTGACTCTCTTTGTCTTGGCGACTCCCCCTTAATGTTTGCAGTCTCTATATCTATAGCATCATCAGCTACATCTTGATCTTGACCTCTATTCTCTGGCTCACCAACATCTGGTTGTCGTTGATTTGGATCTTGAGCTCGATCTTGATCTTCATGATCATCATCTCTAGTCTTCTTAGCAAGCTCATCATCCTTACAACCATCTTTATCTCCCCCTTGAGCCAAGAATTGGTCAAGTCTAGAACCAAGAGAATGAACAAGAGCTGTCATTACATCCATCTCTTCTTGATGCTCGGCAGCCTGGAGCTTTAGCTGATTCTCCGAAGCTGTAACCCTCAACTCTAACATCTTTTTCTCAAAAAATAAACGACTCAGCTGCACTTGAACAGGAGAAACTGGATGTGACGTAGAAGCAACATCAGATATAGAAGCATGAGGTGGCATCGTAGCTTCAAAAGAAGGCATACGAGCTATGCAAGATCCTGTGGGAGGCAATATAGGTCGTTGCAAAGGAACCAACAGACGTCCCATTATTGTAGAAACAGGAACTGTCTCCTGAATAGGAGCAGACGAAAGCCTAGTAGCAACTGTCGGCTCTGGCTCTTGATGAACTGTAGACTCCAGAGCAGTAGGAATCGTAACAGTTGTAGCCTCAGTGACAACTTGTGCGCGAGAACCACTTCCTCTTATGATAAACTTGGGTCTCGACCTTCTCTCCCCAACATCAATATTAGCAGAAGTAGTAGACACAGAAACAGGAATCTCAGAGACAGAAGCTCTTAAAGCAGCAACTGATGGAGTATCACCAACATTAGGTGCACGAGACCTCTCCATAGCAGCTTGATAGATAGCAAAATCTCTATCAACTTCAGCCTGAGATCGCTGAGAAGTTGGAAGTCTCTCTACAGCATCAACTCCTTTTCCTTGTCTTCTTCTTCGCTTTGGCAATCTTTCTACCTCTTCTTCATCATCTTCTGAATCATCAACCACATTAACAAGCAATTCAGAAGGACCAGCAACATCACCAACTGGAGCAGAGGTAGAAGTAGAAACTCCTGTAGTTGGTGGAACAAGATTTGCAAGATCATCAATATCCTCCATAAGAGCATCCATATCTGGATCATGCTCCAGATCTCCAGCATATAAAGGAACATCATTGAGTCCCTCAAACTGATCAGCTCGCTCATCCTGAGGATTATCTTGAGCCTGATCATCACCAGCAGCAGCAGCAATGGGTTCTTCATCTTCCCAACCTTGTCGAGGAGCAACATAGTTAGGATTGATCAAATGTCTGAACAATGGTGGATTATCAACATCAACCGGAACATTTCTTCTCGACAAATGTTTCATACTTTCAAGAAATGCCTTATAAGTAAGACGAACTAAATTGAACGTAGGACCGTCAAATGGCAATTCAGCTGCAAAGTGACGAATGATTATCATCACAAACCTTGGAAACAGAAAAAAAAATTTGTCTGTACCAAATGACCTCAACTGCTTCTCCAAATTATCAAAAATGTACTGAGAAAAGCTGTATGGCTTGTTCAGCACCAAGGCAACCATCTGAGAAGCATTCTAGATATTCATCTGGTCATAGCCTGTACTCCGATGACTAATGGACCTCAACAAATAATAAGCAAGCAGCTTCCATTTGCCACGAAGATGATTCCTGAAATATGGGTGAGAAATAGCACCAGTATAACCCATACGACGTAGAGCACCGTCACAAAATTCCTCTGAAAAGTTAGTCGGACCTTGCTCTATCTCGACATCACCTAAGTGTAATATCGTCCGTAAGTCTCCAGCCGATATCGAGAATGAACGTCCTCCAACAATAGTGCGAATGTACATATGATCACCCATCTGCACTGAACGGGCTGAGTTCCAAAACTCCCTAATGAGACTTATCACCAACGGAGGGTTCTCTGTCACAGCAAAATGTACACGAGAACGTGCAAGAAACTGTAGGACACCCTGAAACTCTGGTGTGCACCCCGTCTGCGTAATACTGAGATCGAGTGCCGCATTGTGCTTCTTGATGAACACACGAGATCCTGCACCTTGTCCTGCCATACCTGCACAAAAACAGACAAAAACGACAAGAAAACGAAAAAAATAGAAATTAAAAACAAAAACTAGGGTTTTTAGCTCGTCTGCTTCGTGATGACATCATCACGAGGAAGATCCTCTTCGTCGTGACGTCAGCACGAGCTTCAAACGAAACCCAGAAACACGAAGCAAAAACATCTCCATTCGATGAGTTAATCAAATAAAATCATCAACGTGGACTTGTTTATGGATCGTGTATGCCCAGAAAATCAAAAATTGAAACAAATTCGATGAACACGAAGTGGTTCGTGTTCTTGATGTTCTTCGTGTGAATAGTGACCAAAACGTAGTATCTTCAATTAATCTTGAATTTAAGTATGTTAACATGAACTTATGTTAGATTTAAAGTGTACATACATCAATTAATCCAATTTTAAGTCCAAATCATCAAAAATTGAAGATCAAATTCTTGGTTCATCCTAGTTACTGTTCATGTGAATAGGATTCAAATTTTGGGCATTATAACGACATGAAATCGTTAATTCTTATAGTCAAAACATCAATAATCAATCATAGATCGTGAAAGTACCAACAAATCTAAGTAACAAACACGAAAAGAGATGAGCTCGATAGAAAACAGCTACGAATGAATAGTTCACACGAAGGAGGCAAGTTCGTGTGATTTACTTAGGGTTAATTTTCGATTAATGGTAATTAATGAATAGTAATAACCCATATTTATATTCGAATCCTCATGGGCCGGGCTGAAAACTCAGTTCGTGGGCTTCATGATGATGTCAGCGTGAGGCATGCTGACGTCAGCATGAACAAAGTCGAATTTACAGTTTTTTTTTTTTTTTTTAAAATTCACACGAATTGCTTTCCTTAGCCAAATTTTGTCAATTTTCCAGAAAACTTATTAAGGACAACTACAAAAATTCCAGAAACATAAACCTGTAGACACTCGTTACTAAAAACCTGTATCTACTCGAATATGCAATCGTAGATCATCCGTAATAACTTGTCATCACAATAATGTATCAAATAAATCTTACATTATTATCTTGACATAAAATCGATCATTTCTTCATTGATGTTTAACTTTAAACAGATGCAAACTTACATTAAAACATATTTAATGTATAATGCATTACAATACATCAAAATATCATATCAACAACCTATCACATTACATCTTAGGTTGTGATCTTGATAATACAATTATAACCTATCACACTAAGTCTTAGGTTATTCGAAAAAGACAATGATGCATTCCGCATGTAGATTGATCGTGATATAACCGATCCTAGTTGTTTCAAAATGGTATTCAAATGAAATTTGATATCTGTAGCCTGCACACTTAACAAACTTCATCAATGCATCAAAAACAATAAAAATAGCATAAATATGCAAAACAACCAAAATCTTAACCTAGCAATCATTACAAGATCTAAGGCAAGTCCAACCTTTGTCAAGCATACTTATCAACCAAAAACAATTGAAATTTCAAAAATTTACTTGAAACACATTCAAAAAGATTTTGACTTTTCAATTTCAAATCCGTTTCATTTTCTAAATTAAACAACTTATGTATTAATTAGAAAATCCATCTTTTAAACATTTATACCGTAAGCAACAAGACTTATATAATTCACTAAGAATTATAACTTTTAATGCTTATCAAATCTCTCGTGCAATAAGAACTAGTTTGACACACAAGCTGACACTTATTACAGAAATAAAAATAAAAGCAAAAATAACTAAAAAACTAAACTACTTTATTTATTTACAAGAAATCTTAAGTTTCTGCATATTAGATCAGATTAGCATTTACAGTCTGCAAGTGAGAAATAATTCTCTTATTATTAGTTATGAGCAGTGAGTCAACCACGATTACCGGTATATATGTCCTCTTAAACACTCGGTACTTCCAGTTTCCTTTGAGTTATAACACTTTTGACATACCCTGGCCAAGGACAGTCACCATGTAACCCGAGTAGCCTAATATACCACTGAATAGTTTGCGAACTTATGTGACCCACATTCAAATATACTTCTGTAATCGATACAAGCACTAAGATAACAAATATTTAATATATATTCAAAAACATCCTTAAACAAATCATGAGACACTTTTTAGATAATAAAATTTAATTACTTTGTGATTTAACTTATTTGCTTTTGCATTTCATATTTTATAAAGAACCCGTGATTTTCTATGAGACCCATGTAGCGAACTTTCCGACAACCGATCCCAAGTTGGAAGCTTTAGGTAGGCTAGGTATACAAAGACACCACTAGGACATACTTGTCCGAATCTCAAAGACCACATTAGCCCCTCAATTCACTTTCATTTGGATAAACAATATCACATTTAACTTTCATGCTCATGAGTTGTAGAGGTTTTTGCCTATATTTTGAACAAATCCTATAGTAATGCTAGATCTTTCACAAAATTTAAGAACTAGATCAATTCATTACTGAAAAGCAAGCATTTTCAGCCATATATCTAAATATGTTTCCCACAAGAACATTGTATAATTTAAGTTCAGATTAAGGAAACCTTGCTACTTTGTGTCTACCAATATATCCCAAATTGTAATCACTGAACTAAGCAGTTATATTATGATTAAGCAGACTTAAAAGCTAAGTATCCTCACTTCTAATCTTCTCACAGCATTAACTTAAATGTCTTCATATTTTTGTCATTTTCAGATTTTTCACATTTTTTTGGTTTTTTATGACACTAAGAATTGTTTTTGTATTTTTATGACTCCAGCTATTTACAGACACAAACTTACAAAATTAGTTTTTTGAGAGATTTAATATGAATCAGCATTCTTCATCCCATTGAGAAGAATTAACCTCTCAAACCGAGCCTTATCAAATGCTTTGGTATACAGAATCTGCTAAATTATCATCAGTTATAACTTTTTCCAAATGAATTAACTTCTTTTGGGCACAATCACGCAAGAAATGATGTCTAATATCAATATGCTTAGTGACCTTATGCATGACAGGGTTATTTGTAATGTCTATAGCTGACTTATTGTCTACTCTAATAGGAGTATCAAGAAAATCCATACCGTAGTCACGAAGTTGTTGCTGAATCCACAATACCGGGGAACCATAGCTACCAGCAGCCACATACTCTGCCTCACATGAAGACTGAGCAACACATGTCTGCTTCTTGCACTGCCACGATACTAATCTTCCTCCTAACAACTGACAACCTCCAATCGTAGACTTTCTGTCATTGTTACAACCGCCAAAGTCCGAATCAGTATATGCAACAAAATCAAACATTCCTCACACAGGATACCATAGACCAAGCCCTTGGTTTCCCTGAAGATAACGTAGAATACATTTTGCTACAACCAAATGTGACTCTTTCAGACTAGCTTGAAATCTAGCACAAAGGCAAACAACGAACATAATATCAGGACGCGAAGTAGTCAGATACATCAATGAGCCAATAATAGCACGATAATAAGTTGCATCCACAAGTTCATCTTTCGGATCAAGAACTCCTAAACCATGATTTTGCTGAATAGGAGTACCATATGTCTTGGATTCTAGCATTTGAAACCTCTTCAAGATGTCATCGACATACTTAGACTGGTGAATAAAGAATCCATCTTTCCTTTGATCGACTTGCAGTCTAAGGAAAAATTGTAATTCCCCCATAGCACTCATTTCAAATTCATTTTTCATGCTCATTTCGAACTCTTTGCCCATCTTTATATTAGATGAACCAAAAATGATATCATCCACGTAAACTTGTACAATTAGATAATCTCGCTTCTTCCACTTGATAAACAATGTGCTGTCTATTGATCCTCTTGTAAAACCATTTGTCAACAAATGTGTCGACAACTTTTCATACCACACTCTGGGTGCTTGATGCAATCCATAAAGAGCCTTATCCAAACGATATGCTCTTCTTGGATAGTTCGGATCTTCAAACTCTGGTGGTTGGTGAACATACACTTCTTCTTTAACTTCACCGTATAAGAAGGCACTCTTAACGTCTAACTGATACACCTTTATACCTTTGAAACTTGCATAGGCTAAAAATAACCTTATAGCTTCAATCCTAGCAACTGGCGCAAAAGTTTCGTTATAGTCATATCCTTCTCGTTGTGTAAACCCCTGAACAACCAAACGTGCTTTATTTCTAGTAACGATCCCTTTGTCATCTAGTTTGCATTTATATACCCAACGAGTTCCAATCGGTTTTTTACCTCTAGGCACATCTATTAACTCCCAAACTCCGAGTTTTTCAAATTGAGCTAATTATTCTTGCATAGCTTTAACCCAACATGGATCTTGAAGTGCTTAACATTCTTGCATAGCTTAACATTCTTAGGTTCTACTTGTGAAATGAAACCAAAATATAAACTCTCAGTTATCAATCCAGTGTCTTTCACTTAACAAAACAAACTAGTCAGGTCCTTATTTAACTGATTTCTAGTTTGAACAGGTTTTGTAGCATTACCAAGAATATTTTCAACTGGATGATCCTTATTAACTCGATATTGAGGAACCCAATCAACATTCAGACTTTCTCCTAAATTTGTTCTAATCTGAAACTCAGGAGAGCTATAGGATCATCATCAGGCAGTGTAACCTTTGATGGAGTAAGTGGTGTAGTGTTCTTGGGTTCACTATTATCTGAATTTGGTGTATTATTCTTGTCCTTACCACATTTATCAATATCAGTAGTAGACTGAACTTTGGTTGGAGTAGTATCAACATTTCGAGTAGGCGGAGATGTAAGAGTATTATCCATGTGATTTCTTAAAATAATCACATCATCAACTGTCTCAGGATCTGAATAAGATTCAGGACCATGTAGTGAACTAAACACACTATCGTAATCGAAGTTCTTGCCACCTCCAGAATGAATAGTGGGCTTATGACTGATAATCTTGACATTTGTTCCCAAATCAACTTTGCCGGTTTGTTTATTGTAAACCCGTCGAATTGATGTTCCCGGTTTATAACCCATGAAAAATCCCTCTTCAACCTTTGAATCAAACTTTGACTGAGGTAGATACTTCAAGAAAGTACACGGTACACCAAATGGTTCAACATTCTGTAAATTCGGTTTCTTCTTATGTAGAAGCTAATAACATGTCTTATTATGACGCTTAACTACAGTAACCCTATTTAAAATATGACAAGCTGTATTTACTGCCTTTGCCCAAAACATAGTAGGAAACCCTGAATCTGCAAGCATAGTTCTGGCTGTCTCGATTAGAGTCCTATTCTTTCTTTCAGCAACTGCATTCTGTTGTGGTTCATACGGAGAACTGTATTGATGTTGGATTCCCTTTGACAAACAAAAGACATCCATCACATTATTCTTGAATTCAGTTCCATTGTCACTCCTGATTCTCTTAACACGAACTCCATAAATGTTTTCAGTTTTGACAAAGAAATTTATCAAAATCTGTGGAGTTTCATCTTTCGATTTAAGAAAGAATACCCATGAGAATCTCGAGTAATCATCAGTAACCACCAAACAGTAATACATCCCACCGATACTTCTCACATTTACTGGACCAAATAAATCCATGTGAAGTAACTCGAAAGGATTGGCAATAGCATTTTCTTGTTTCGATTTATGTGCAAACTTTTGTTGTTTACCTTTCAGACAAGGTACACAACTGTCTTCCATTCCAAATCGTTTCATGGGAGCGCCGTCAACCAAACCATGTTTGACAATGTCATTCATCTTTCAGAAATTGATATGTCCCATTCTTATATGCCATAATAAAGATTCAGATTCGTTTGCTTTCGATAACAAGCAAACAGACTCCTTTGGATCATCAACACCTAACACATGGCCATAGATGTCTCTCTTCCTAGGAGCTTTTAGCAGGATCCAGTCTTCAGGAATAACATATCCTGGTTTCAATATAAGTGCTTCTTTCTCAGTAAAATGGACATTGTTTCCCTTGTCACAAATCTGAGAAACACTTAATAAATTATGTGCTAACTATTCCACATAATTGACTTTCTCCAGCGTAATCTTCCCATTGACAACATCACCTTGGCCTAACATGTTGCCGCCCTTGGGACCTGCGAAACTAACATACGAACCATTTACATCTTCATAATTGGACAACACATTGTTGTCCCCTGTCATGTGCCGATAGCATCCACTGTCAACATACCAAAGACTGATAGGCTTCCTTGGTTCTCCCTGCATATCAGACAATAAGATGGTTAGTTTCTGAAAGGAACCCAAACCTTTTGAGGTTTAGGTTTTCCAAATTCATCACTAATGATCAATTCGGTCGAATATCCATCGCTCTATAAAGGAGCCTTGGATGAAGATGATGTCATTGACTGTTTCTTAGGTGAAGTGAAACGCGTCTTAGGACGTGAATTCCTTGGTGAGTGAGTACCAAATCTAGGTTGACTCCCTAATCGATCATAGAATTTAGATGAACTATTAATTTTAGAAGGAGGTGATCGATTTTGTTGAGCCAACTTCCTAGGTGAATAACTCCTTTGGAGTGTACGAGAACGACTCGCACTTACACTACTAGAAGTAGTATTCTGTGAAGGTCCCTGTCGTTTTGGAGTCTTAGATCTATTGTCATGAGCAACAATATCTGAGTCACTAGATCCTCCAGAGGACATACCCTTTTCTGGACATCTTCGTTTCCTATTTGGACAACAACTATAAACATGTCCTACTTCATAACAATAGAAACAAGATTTTTTAGATCTTGCTTTCTTAGCTTTAACATCAAACTCAGCTGGAGTAATGCCTAAACATTCCTTAAGTTCAATTGTGGCTGACTCTTCTTTTGATAAACCAGTTGACTCATTTTTATCGGAAAAATGTACTTTCTTTTGAGAATTCTTATGAGTCATGTATGAAGTTAAGGGGACTCCACTAGACGTAGATTCATCCTTATTCCATACTTTATCAATCTTGTCACGATCTATCTTTTCAAAATCAATTTCAGTGGATGTAAAAACAGTATCACATCCCTTCATTGTAAAACATTTAATGTTCTTATCGACAGGACAAGTTGAATTCACTTGACTAGATCCTTTAGGAGCACTAGCATCATAAACTCCATTCTTAGGATCCACTGGTTTAACAAATAAACTTTCAAGCTTATGTTTCTTGTTAATAATTTTATCAATTGAGCTTTTAGAGCTTTTAGGGGTCTTAGGATCAACATTTTGTTTTTCTGAAACGATTGGACCAATTTCACCAATATCGACCTTTTCAGTAAGCTGTGTTAGAGACTCAGTATAATTATCATTGGATGGACCTCTAACCTCATTATAACTCATACCCAAACCACTTTTGTCTTTTGAATCCCGTGGTACAGGTTTTTGCATCTGCATTGATCTTATTAAATCAGGTCCCCTAATTTGATCTAGTCTTGTATTAAGCTTAACTATCTCCAACTTTGCATCAACCAATTCTTTCTCCTTCTTAGAAAAGTCTTCAGTTAGTTGAGCATATTGTTCATTTCCCACTTTTTCCATTAAGACTGACTGTTTTAATTTTTCTTTCAATGCAAGAATATCCTTATCAGATGCACGAATCTTATCTTGATAAAGACTTTCTTGTTTTACCAAACCAGAATTTTTGGCAAACAAAGAGTCGTTTTCTTTCTTGAACATGGAATTTTGACTAGTTAAGTTAATAACAGATTTATTCAGAATAAACACCTCAAGTTTCAAATCTGACACCATTTTACAAACATCAACTATAGAAAACAAAGAACAAGATACCTTTTGATCTGCAGCCTTACAATCTGCCATGTATGCAACAAAGTCTTCAGTTGTCATACCTTCAGGTATCGCGAAGTTCTTCATTTGTTCTTTAATGCTCTTCATAGAAATGTCATCAACAGGACTCGATGACTCTTCCTGTTCATTCTGCTTAACTATCTCAGATGCACTTTCTTCACTTAAGTATACAGCATAATCAATTGTTGCAGCTACCTCATCATATCATTCCACCATGTAGGCATGATTCGAGGTATCATCGGATTGTGTATCCCATTGATAAGTACCATCCGGATTCTGAACAACAACAGCCTTTGACTCCGAAAACGGTGACGAAATTGGCTGTTGTGGAGTAGCAGGATATGTAATCATTGCTTGAGTTTTATGATTACTTAGAGTAATACCACCTTCATTATAATTTTGACGACCAGCAACGGTATTATCAATCCTCTTAGGTCGCTGACACTCTCTTGCAAAGTGACCAAATCCATCGCAGTATAACATTTCACCTTAGATTTGTCAAAGCCTTTAGTGCCATTACCTATAGGTCTCCCAGTTCTCTGAGTGAATCTTCTGACCTTAATAGTGAGCATAGCTAGCTACCATTGTAGATCTATTTCTTCCAAATCATCAGGATCTATCTGATTGTAATCCTCATCAATTACTGCAGGATCAGTAATCTTTCCTCCGATAAACGCTTCATGAGCATTACAAAAGGCTGAGTAAACACTCATTCTACCTTCTGCAGAACTCATACTCATTGGCATACAGTGAAAAGATTGTACATTGCTCTTGACATTCGTATGTGCATTGTCATAAGCAACATATCCAGGAATACCTTCAGCATCTACTATTGGTATAGCTTCTGCACCACTTAGAAATGCATTATTCCCCGAGCTAGAACTTGCTAAATGAACAGACTTAGCATGATACAATGATGGATCTTGAGTGAAATCCGAGTGAGTATCTTTAATTCTTCTCTTCATATCTCTGTTCTTCAGCTTGGAAACTACGTTTTCAAAGTCCCATGCACTATATTCCTGATCATCTTGAAGTTGATGAACATAATCAGTCCATGTCTTAGGTAATGAGTCCAAAAACTTATCGACTAGCTCAGTTTGAGGATAAACAACCTCAAAATACGACAACTCAGTAGTCAAATGATTGAATCGAATAATAATCTCGTCAAGAGATTCTCCTTTCAGTCTATTGAAGGCTTCATACTAGCGCTTCAGAAGTTTGATACAATTCTTCTTCAAGGTTACATCGCCCTCACAATATCTTTCAAGAGCGTCCCAAAAGTCCTTTGAAGTAGTGTATTTTTAGAACAAATGTACACTATCTTGAGGTAAGGCCATAGTAAAAGTGGACAAGGCCTTTCCCTCAATTGCGTATCTTTTTCGTTCTTCAATAGGCATACCAGCATAAGTATACCTACTGATCACTCCATTCTTCTCATACAAAGGCCAATCAAAACCTTGAGTTATCACAAGCCACATTTCCATGTCAGTGAGACGAATGTAGTCTTCAAAACGTCTCTTCCACATCCAATAGGTTTCCATACGGAACAACTTTGGAGGTGTGTTTCCACGACCAACCTCATGATCGTGCATGATCATCTGGCTGATAAGTAGGGCATTAGGAGAGTTTGCGGCAACTGGTATAGTCGTCATTTCGAATCTTTTGAAATCAAATAAAACGAGATAACAAGTAGTTCGTATGGCACGAAGTAGACGTGGCACGAAGTGAAGCACGAAATACACTCGTCATGACTTAAGTCACGAAGGGTAGTTCGTGTTGACGTGGCATGAAGTGGGCACGAAGTACACTTGTCACGAAGGGTAGTTCGTACTGACTAGGCACGAAGTGAACACGAAGAACACTGGGTGACGTAAGCATGAGGTTGCACGAAGCACGAATTAAAACACGAAATTCGAAAGGTTTTTGCAATCAATAGCAAATCAAATGATCTTAAACCTTTTGGTAATCAACCTGGCTCTGATACCACTTGAAAGGTACCCTACTGTTGCGTGGATCGTAATAAGATGTGATTCGTTATGTCAAGAGTGCAGAATCCTCTTGAGATAACTAGATTGCTATTGTCTTCGTCGATTAATGAGCAATTAATCAACCTTAGGAGATGCACAAGGCTTGTGGTTCGTGTAGCAGATCACAAGAAGGAACAATTAACCTTAATTCGTGTATATTCAAAACGATTCACTAAGATCTAAAACGATTAACCTAATTACGTATTAGTCCCGAAATAAGCATCAATCAATCTCCCTCGTGCTGACGTCAGCACGAGGTCAGTCCTACATGCTGATGACATCAGCACGATGTTCGACCCCTTGGTGCTTTGTTCGACTTCGTTTAGCTTGTACATAACATTCAATCACCGTTTAAGTGTTCTACGACACTTATAAACCTTGATTCTATATTCTTGTTCCTGCAAAACAATATATAACACACAAACACAATACAAAACATAAACAGATATAATATCGAAGTTCAAACGTAATCATTAAATATCAACACAAGTTCTTATTTAAATGATTACAAACATAGTTCTTAAAACATAAACAATAATCAAATCTATGTTGTGATTGTCACAACGAATATGCATCTACAAACCAGCGTGATATATTGGTCATGTGATAATTTTAGGGTTCGAAAGATGATGTGTATGATGTCTGCTGTATGGCTTCTTCCTATATTTAGATAGAGGGTAAAGACTTGGAGATAAGGGTAAGAGAATTAGGGTAAGTCTCTTCCTCCTTTGTGAATATCTTGTTTCATTCAAAAGGAGATTTGTGTTAATCTTTTAAAAACTGTGTCTGAGGTATTCGGAGCTATATAAATGTTATTAAGATCGGATAATCATAGAAAGTATCTATGCCTGATCTTCTTGATATATTTTAGCTTAAAGCTAGGTAATTGCTACCTTAGGTTCCGAATTTAGTCTTACTGAACGGAGGTCGAGCTCCGTTCAGAATATTTTAGATAAGGGTGGTGCCCTTTGGGATTCTGGTTGTACGGTATGTAGGCGTCCCCTTGAACATGCGTTTAAGTCAGAAAAAATACATTTGTTTATTTAAAGGATAACGATCGTTGTAAAAAGAAAATACGTGAGGGAGCGACTGTTAGGTCCAGATTTACTAGACTCGCTCCAGACGTGAATACTGGAGCGCTCTGAAGATTTGTCCAGAAATTATGTGAAAACTAGTGAACAACTTACTTGTACAGGAATCTGGATTCCACCAGATTGGTTCACTGGACTTCACTCCAGTCAAGATCTTTCCACTGAACAACCTTCTCACTGAAGTCGAAGACTGAAGTCTGAAGAAGGAAGTCTGAGAAATAGCGGAGCTCACTTGAAGACTTACCAGATCTCCTAACTGAGTCCTTGTCAGTGTTCTAGACCTTATAAGTCTGAACACTGATTACGAGGAATTGACTTTATGCCTTTACATGCCTTTAACCGGACAATCCATTTGTCTTTTGTTAAAAGCCTTACACGCATGTAAAGGTGGTTGGTTAATTAGAAGACAAGTCACTATCATGTGACTTTATTCTTGTACTTTAATCAATGCATTTAAGGAATTAAAGTAATTTCCTTAAATGCATGTAACCATATTTGTACGGCAAAAAGAATATTATATTTATTCTTTTTGCCTATAAATACCAACTCACTTCCTCGTTCAAATTACATACTTTTGCAATTTGGTGCCTTTGGTCAAATACTCTCGATCTAAACAGTTATACTTCACAACTTTAAGTATTTCGATCAAAAAGTTTATTTAGCAAAGTTAGATCACTTGTAATTCATAGGTTGCTTAGATACTTATTTTGTAATATCTTGTTCCGCAACAACCTTGTATTTTATTTACACTTGAAAATTACATTGTATTTTATTTACCATTTACTTACTTGCTTATCTTTATATTGCTTAAGCACGTATTGCGGTATATATATTCTTGCATTTATATTTTTCGTAATACTAGTCCAATCTAGTGCTTACTTGACGTTTCATACTAGTCCTATCTAGTGATTACTTGACTTGTTATTCTACACTTGTGGGTTAAACCATCGAGTGAGGGACTTCACAATCGGTATCAGAGCAGAAGGCTAACATACTTGCCTAGATCTGCATTTTTCTCGATGGCAAACGAAGAGAACACACAAGGAAACCCTTTAAACACTGGACCTCCACCCATAAATGAATTTGAACAAACCAATGATCATGCTAACAATAATCTACCACCACCACCTCCTATTCCTGCTTCTCCACACGTGCATGTGCAATACTCAAACACTCCTGTTCCCAAAATCAGTGGGAATGGTGATGAATTTGGCACGTGGAAAGCTAGGATGTTATTACATGTTACTGGTATTGAGAGGAATATGCCTAAAATTTTAAATGAAGGACCCTATTCCTAGAAGTCCTCTCAGTTCACTTCTTGATCCAACTGGAGCAAGATCTGGGAGGAAAAAGAGAGAGGAACATTGGTCTGAAGAGGAAAGGAGACTGGTCAATATTGACACTACCTTAAAAGTCATGATCCTCGGGGTCATTCCTGAAGCTCTTATTCCCACACTAGTGCTTTATCCCAGTGCCAAAAGCATGTGGGATGAACTAGTAAACCAGTATGAAGGTGGTGATGATACTATTGTTACCAGGAAAGTGGCTTTGAATAAGAAGTACGAGTCATTTTTTGCTCTACCCAATGAATTATTAACTGGTACTTACACCAGATTTATGTCCATCATAAACCAGTTGAGAGGGCTTGGGGTAGAAAAAGACAAGGACATATTTCTTGAAAAATTTTGTGATATTCTTCCTTCAAATTGGTCTCATATGATCGTGGTCTTGAGTCAAGGTAAAAGCTTGCATTCCCATACTTTGTCATCTTTGTATGGAGCCTTCAGATTCACTGAAGAGAATCAAGCCCAGAGAATTGAGGCAGAAAAAAATGCTATTAATCATGCTTCTAGTAGTTCCCCTGTGGTTAGTCATACTGAACCACCATGTGCAGCATTAATGTCTTCCGAGAATGTATTTTCGATGAAGAAGATGATGTCTGAATTAATGGATTATGGAGTCATGAATAATATCTCTCTAGATTATGATGAAACTGATAGTGATGATCTGATGGCTATGATGGCTAAAACGTTTAACCGTTTCAAAGCCAAAGCTAACAGACCCACTGGACACATACTGCACCTAGTTCTTCCACTGACAAGACCAATCTGACAGGCTTTAAGTGTGGCAGAAAAGGTCATTTCATGAAAGAGTGCAAGTCCAATCAGTTTGTCTCACAATCTGGTCCATCAACTTCTTATAACAAGCCTGATGATAGCTACAGATTAAAATACAAAAAGCTTAAGGCTCAAATTGCTCTCATGTCTGCAGAAAAAGATAATAATAAATGCATGGTGGCTAAAGAAGAATGGGTTCCCTCTAATAACTCATCAGTTGATGATGAAGAGGAAAGAGATTGTTGTTATATGGCTCTAGCTGATGAAGAGCATCAGATGAAAGAAGATGTCACATCTGGAAGATGGGTGGACATTGTCATTAAAAAGGTAATAGATTATGACAAAGAAACTGATCCTGAGTTAAAATTGGACATTGCTGAAGCTTTAAACTCTAATTTAATGTTTGTGGAAACTGTTCGTTCAGAAATGTCAAATAATTTTGAAACAGATTTTTCTGAAATGACAAGCTTACAATCTAAGTTAAAAGAATTGCAAGATATTGAACTCGCTTTCAAAGCACAATTTTTGGTTACTGAACAACTGGTCCAAGAAAAAGAAGAACTGGAAAATCTTTTATCAAAAGAAAAACATGTTATCCAGTCATGGCTTGAGACCAAGAAACCATATGATGCTGCACGTAACCAGTACCCCTCCCAAAAACGTGCATATCTGGGGGGTGATGTTAATGTTGCTGCATTAATACCTGTTGTTGACCGACTGCCTGAAGTGTTAAAACCTAGCACTATCTATGATGAACCAACAACACCCAAAACTTGTATTATTCCTCCTGTTCAATTGTCTGAGGTTAAGACTGGAGCTCCCAGATGAATGCTCCAGTCAAGAAGGTTAAGCAGAATAAACCTTTGCCTCAATCTTCTTTTAAAGAACCCCAGGTTCAGAAAAGAAGAATGTTGTTCTTCCACCTAAGCCAAAAGTACAGTCAACTGGAAAGGCTATGGTGTCATCTGAAGAAAATATTTTGTTAAGGCTGGAGAGTCAGTTTCAACTACTGGCTCGTGAAGTTCAAAGTTGTAATGCAAGAATTAACAATTTTGAGGGTACCTCATCTGGCCCTAAACAAAATACAAAACCTTTTTCCAAGAAAGAAAAATCGAGCACACCTATTGACAAGAAAAAAGAAAAAGGTTTCAAAACTGTCGGTTCCAGTGGTGTTTACTAAGAAACCTACTATTTTTGAAAGTGAAATCAACCAGATACCACCTGGGATCCATCCTTGTGGATCCAGAGAACCCATCAGTCAATGGGTTCATAAACCTTTAAACTAATAATCTGGTGGATGTGCAGGGTGATCGAAAGAAATATATTTAGTATCTTGACAGCGCTGCTGGCAGGACAATGACCGGATGTAAGACCCTGCTGGAGGAGTTCGAAGTTTCAAACGGACCCTCCATTACTTTTGGAAATGATGGTTCTGGAAAGACTGAGGGATATGGTGTTCTGAATAATGGTCAAGTCAAATTCAGACGAGTGGCTTATGTAAATGGGTTGAAGTATAACCTCATAAGTGTGAGCCAGTTGTGTGATGATGGCTACCAGGTGTTATTTAACATCTCTCAAGGCATCGTATTTAATAAGGATTGGAAGGTAGTATTGATTGCTCCCAGAAAAGGGAATGTGTACGTGATGGATATGGAAAGCTCTCCTTCAGAGCAGTGTTTCTATACCAAGGCTGATGAAGACACAAACTGGCTATGGCATGAAAGGTTGTCCCATTTAAAATTTCAAAAATATCAACAAGTTATCCAGAAAACAACTAGCAAATGGGATACCTTCTGTCTCCTTCAAAAAGGAAAAGCCATGTCCAGGATGTGAGATGGGGAAGCAGAAATGCACCAGTTTCAAGACAAAACAGAATTTTAGCATATCTGAACCTATTCATATGCTTCATATGGACCTCTTTGGTCCAGTGAATGTTCAGACTCGTGCTGGTAAGAAATATACCCTGGTAGTTGTTGATGAATACTCTAGATATTGTTGGGTAATATTTCTTAGGTCAAAGAATGAAACTGCTGCTGAAGTCATCGCTCTTATCAAGCAAATTAAACTCAAATACAAGCAAAAAGTGTGTCAGTTAAGAAGTGATAATGGAACAGAATTCCAGAATGCAACTCTGGAGAAATTCTGCACTGACACTGGCATCTCCCATAATTTCTCATCAGCACACACTCTAGAGCAGAATGGAGTTGTAAAAAGAAAGAACAGAACGCTGATAGAAGCTGCTAGGAGTATGCTTGCTGAATATGGTCTTCCTAAAATGTACTGGGCTGAAGCAATTACAACTGCTTGTCATACTCAAAATCGCTCAGTATATGTTAAGAGACACAAGAAGACATCCTATGAAATATTTGGATGTCCAGTATACATCCTGAACGACTCCAGTCAGTTAGGCAAATTTGATGCCAAAGCTGGTGAAGGATATTTCTTAGGATATTCAGCCATTCGCAAAGCTTTCAGAGTCTACAACAAAAGACTGGAAAAGGTCCAGGAGTCAATTCATGTCACATTTGATGAGTAAAATGAAGCAATCAATAAAAAGCCAACCCTTAATTCTCCCCCAGAAAGTCCAATTATCTTTGGTGAATCTGATCCTATCAACTACAATAAAGATTCATCTGAAGATGTTTCCAGTCATCCTGACTTGGAACCAGTGCAATTTGAAAAACCTTCCAGTAATACTTCATTCTATCCTTCAATAAGTTTCAACTACCCTCTGAACTTGTTATTGGATCAGATGTTCGTACTACTCCTCCAGTATCAGATTCAATTGATTTTGAGCCAGTAATCCAAGAAATGCCTTTAAATGAAGAATTTCATGATGCAAATCGTGATCTTACAGATTCTGATGAAGATGCTGAAGTTGTCTGGCAAGATCCTACTCCAGAAAATCAATTGAACTCTTGCACTGATATTGTTGTAAGAAACAATCCTGGTCAATACTCTAAGTGTACAAAAGCTCACCCAATATACCAGATTATCGGTGACTCCAGTAGAGGAGTTCAGACCAGAAGTGCCTCCAGTGAACAATGTTTATATGTCAGCTTCTTATCACTGATTGAACCGAAGAAGATTGACGAGGCAATGAATGGCCCAAGCTGGGTGATAGCTATGCAAGAAGAGCTTCACTAGTTCGAACGAAATAAAGTTTGGAATCTGGTTCCTCCTCCAGTTGGCAAGAAAGAACCAATTGGAACCAGATGGGTTTTCAGGAATAAGGTTGATGAAGATGGTCATGTGATCAGAAATAAGGCCAGATTGGTGGCACAAGGGTACGTCCAGACAGACCTTGACTTTGAAGAATCATTTGCACCAGTAGAAAGGTTAGAAGCCATCAGAATGTTTTTAGCCTTTGCTGCTCATCATAAGTTCAAGGTCTACCAGATGGACGTAAAAAGTGCATTTTTGAATGGAGAATTAGAAGAAGAAGTTTATGTCAGGCAACCTCCAGGATTCATTGATGAAAAGCATCCACATTGGGTATATCTTCTAGACAAGGCGTTGTATTGCCTCAGACAAGCCCCTCGAGCCTGATATGATACTCTGACCAAACACTTATCAGAAAACGGTTTCAAAAGAGGTGCAATTGACAATACCTTATTTATTCTTCGTGAAAGAGGTAATCTTCTGTTGGTACAAGTTTATGTTGATAATATTATTTTTGGTTCTAATGATGAATCTTTGTGCAAGAAATTTTCAAAAATCATGTCTTGGACTCCAAATTAAACAAACCAGTGATGGTATTTTTATTAATCAAGAAAAATATGTTAGAGATATTTTAAGAAAATTCGATATGAATTCTTCACCTTCAAAATCAACTTCAATTTCTGCACCTTTAACAATAGATTCAGACCCTGATGGGAAGCTAGTGAACACCACTGCCTATAGAGGCATGATTGGTTCACTAATGTATTTAACTGCCAGTAGACCAGATATAATGTTTGCAACATGTCTTTGTGCCAAATATCAGTCTAACCCCAAAATAATCTCATCTAGCGGCTGTAAAGCGCATTTCGAAGTACCTTAAGGGTACTCCCAGTTTGGGTCTTTGGTATCCCAAAGGCTCAGGCTTAGATCTAATGAGTTATTTAGATTCAGATCATGTAGGTTGTAAGATAGACAGGAAATCCACTACTGGTGGATGTCATTTCCTTGGTGGCAAACTGGTGAGCTAGACCAGTAGGAAGCAAACCTCAGAGTCTTTATGCTGAAGCAAAATATGTATCTGCAGCCAGTTGTTGTGCTCGGATACTCTGGATGAAGCACCAGTTGCTTAATTATGGTATTAAGTATTCAAAGACTCCTATCTTTTGTGACAATACTAGTGCCATTGCTATCTCAAACAATCCAGTCATGCATTCCAAGACAAAACACATTGATGTCAAGTATCATTTTATTCGCGATCATGTAATGAAAAATGATGTTGAAATCCACTTTATTCCCACTGATAAACAACTTGCTGACATATTTACAAAACCTTTGGATGAGAAAACTTTTCAAAATCTTGTCAGTGAGTTGGAAATGTTGAACCCTTAATCTGGAACCTTGTTATGAACGCCTTTGTGACACTGGCAGGGTTCTTTGATTCCAGATTTATAAATCTATACCAGTAAAGCTATCGAACGCCTTTGTGATACTATCTTTGCACTGATAGATTTATGGATCACCATTCCAGGGGGAAAGACTCAGACCACATTTTTTTTTATATCTAAGTGTCAGGGGGAATTTATTAATTTATTTTTTCACTAGACAAATTTTTCTGAATTTTTTTTTCTAGTACCTTGTAAATGTGTCCCTCTCATTAATACTGGATAAGTTGATGTGCATGTTTGAAGTGACTTCAGTTGCTTTGTAAATGTGTCTCTCTCATTTGTTTATATTAGTTGATGTGCGTGTTTGAGGATTACCAGAATGGTTAAATCTGGGTACTTACTGGAGTGTCCCTCCAGTGTACCGTTAATGCATGTTCTACTGGCCTAATCCACCAGTGAAACTGGAGTGTCCAGTCAACCTCCAGATGCATTAAAATGAGTCTTTGTGAGTCAAATCATTTCTTTTTTTAATACTTAAGGATAGTGCATGCCAACCTTACAAAATTTTATCTGGACAGTTACTGTTTTGAACTTTTTCAAACTTACCTTTTTGAATTCCATTTTCTCTTTCCTCTATAAATACCCACATTTACCTTCACTTTCAGTTTCATCTCGAAAATCATTTACTCCCATATCTTCAAATTCCTTCATTTATTTCCTTTTTCATTTACTCTCCAATCATCATCATCTCTCTTATTAAATTTCTGTTTTTCAATCTTAAATTCTTTCACTTTCACTTTCACATATCTCAAATGGCTCCTAAACCATCTTCTAAAAATCTTCTCGCCATAAATTATACTCCTGCTAATAATGTCAAGAAGGCAAATCATATATCTCTTTCTGCCGATGCCATCCGCATAAACATGAATAACTGGATGGCCAAACTCTCAACAAATCACTCTGCAACTTTTATCATTGGAAGGTTGAACACCTACTTCTTGAGTAGTCCACTCTATGGTGCCCTAACCCTAAATCTGGGCAAAATGTACCACGACTATCTTTGTGAATTCTGGTATACTGCAGTGTATGTGGAAAGTGATGAATACATCCATT
This sequence comes from Erigeron canadensis, assembly GCF_010389155.1. Taxonomy (NCBI): domain Eukaryota; kingdom Viridiplantae; phylum Streptophyta; class Magnoliopsida; order Asterales; family Asteraceae; genus Erigeron; species Erigeron canadensis. The sequence goes on from NC_057761.1 coordinate 14,446,107, forward strand.
ACACATTAAAACAAGGCACCAAACACTTCACCATTTCTATTGATTCCCTCAGAGATGCCTTGAGGATGAATTACTTCGATGAGAATGAAATGCCTGTTGAGATTCCATCTGGAATTAATACCAGGGAGGTGTGCAGGTTGATGGGGCACACAGAAATAGTGGATGAGAATGGTCAGCTGCTCAGGAAGGACACTGTATATATGAGCAGGCTGACAGATTCATGGAGATATTTCTTCACTCACCTTGTTGAGTGTTTGGGTGGCAGTTCTAGAGGTTTAGATCAGATAAACCAGACACAGCTCCAGATTGCTTACTACTTACGGCATGGGTATAGGGTGGACTTTTCCCAAATCTTCTTTAATGATCTGGTGGACAGATTGAGGGTCAAGAACAGGAAAGCCTTCATTCCATTTATTCGATTTCTGTTCATCATATTTAGAAGGGCCTTGAACAATGAGTACTCTGTAAATACAACTCATTTTTCAATGTGTGAATATCTAAGGGACCTCAACCAGTTGACCTCATCTCCTACTGAGGTCGACATTCCATCGGTGATGCTTTATCAATTCAGAATTCAAGAAGATGCAATTGCATCATCACCTGATGAGGAGGTTGCTGGTGAGCCTCATAACAATGAGGAAATTGCTGATGATGTTACTGCTGAAAGGGTGCAACCTATTTCCCAGATCGCCCCAGATATTCAGCAGCCTGCTATGGATATTGTTGAAATTCCACCTAATCCCACCAGGGCGAGGAATAGAACTCGTCGTCTTATGAGAGACGGAGTTCTGGTATCATCCCTTCCAGAATCATCTCATCAAGATTCTGGAGAAATTGGTTAGGAAACTGCCCCAGCAACCACTTCCCCAGTACCAGTAGAAGGAAGTGGTGAAGAAGAAATAGGGTCTGGATCACCACTTGTCATACCAGTAAGCAACTGCTGAAAGTGGGGACATCGTGGCTGCTGATGGGTCCCTAATAGTTGAAGAGGTTGAGGGGGAACAAGTTAGGCAGATTGAAGGAGATAATCTGGAGAAGGTGGCTCAGATTGATTTGAATGTTTGGGTGGAGAATGTACAAGTAGAGGACCTTGCAGGTTGAACCGGCCCAGATTGGGATATGGTTGATTCTCCACTGTCTGAGGATAATGACTTTGATGTTAATATGAGTTTTCTGGGAGAAGAAGAAATTGATCGCACCATCCACTCTGTCTCCCAGTCAATTCTATCTGATATGCCTCCTCCACCCCCCAGAAAATACACCAACACCTCTTCCAGAACAAACACCAACTACAACTTTTGAATCACCTTCTGCACCAGAAATTCATTCTAAACCATTGGCAGTCACCCAACCAAATGAAAGTATCACAAGGTGTTGCCAGTAACACAATCACCAGACTCACAAATCTTTCCAGTGGTCTCTCCTCTTCTTTTTCAACCGAGGGCCAAGGCCTTTTTGATAAGGTGGCGGACCTGGAGAGATCACTTCAGGCTTCTTCTCAGGTTATTTCTGACTTCAAAACTCTAATTTTCAATAATCTTTGAGAAGCTGGAAATGAACATATTTGCTGGAAATTAGAAGATAGTCTTTGAGAAGCTAGATGAACTTGTCGTGGCAACAAATAGAAATTCTGAATCAATACAAATTGCAGTTCAGGGAATCAAGGGGGATGTGGTGAGAAGTGTTCAGACTGCCATTCAAACTGAAGTTGCTCAACCTCTGGCAAGTCTGACTGGTGAAGTTTAGAATTTGACCACCAGAATAAGCTCTCTGGAGAGCAGGCAAACCCTGGAGAAAAACTCAGTGGTCAGCACCCTCAGTGATGAAGTTGTTAGAAAGTTCAGGGGAGATATGTTGAAAGAAATCAATGAGGAGGTGTCTGAAACTCTCCTTAGAAATCTCCGTGATGGGTTGTTGCTTGAAGTAATGAAGATAATCGACGCCAGTTGCCTCACCACTTTCCTCAAGATCTTGAAATAATTAAAAAGGAAGTGATGCAGTTGAGGAAAACTGTGAACAACATTGCTCTAGTGTCTGGTCGAACATTTGACTCTGCTGACAGAAATAAGCTAGATCAGGTGTGGAATCATCTTCAATCTGGAGATGTTTCCAAGGTGGAAGGTTCTGGTACAGAGAAGGTTGTTGATCTTAAAAAGAAGATCGAAGTCTGGAAGAAGGTTATTGGAGAAGATGTCACTGGTACTGAAGCCAGTGGACAAGTTGAGGAAGAGGCTGCTGGTACTGATGCCAGTGAGCCAGTATTTGAAGAGTTCCCAGACATCCCAACCATAATGAAAAGTCTCAAAAGAAAGAAAGTGGTGTCTGGGGAACCAACAGATGAAGCAGAAAAGGAATATGTGTCTGCTGATGAGGCCAAGGCAAAGAGACTGGAGCAAGAGTGCATCTTGATTGAAATTTTCAAGAAGAATCTAAAAGATGACTTGATTTCCCACCAGTTAGATATGGCCAGGGATGGGACTCTGGATTCCTACAACGCTGGCAGGTTGGGCGTACAAATTGAAGTTTACAAAAAGATGAAGGATGATCCCAGGCTGAAGAAGTGTCTGGATGCCTTGGATGATGTCTATATTCGATCCATGTGTGCTCAGGATGAACAAATATATTATTATGAAATTTATGGTGTGAGCATACTGGATTTTATTGCCCAGAGAAGAGAAGAATTAAAAAATCTCTAGCAACAAGTAAGGAGTAATGCAACTGCTTTGGAGCATGAATATAGGAAGAAGGTGAAGGGTTTGCCCAAGGCACCAGCCAGAAAATCCAAAGCTGCCAGAGATGCAGATCTTAGCACTTTCATTCCCGTGAACACAACTGAAAGGATCAATAAGGAAAAATTTCAAAAAGTTGTTGAACAGAGAAAGGTGTCCTGGGAAGTGGATGAAATGATGAAAAGGGCTCAGACAAAAGAAAAGTATGAACATTTGTCACAATTTAGAGCTGATGTCCGATCAATACTGGGTGCTGAGATCCATCTGGCAGAAAATCATGACAACTTCTCCAAGTTCCATGTCAAACTCTTTAGAAAAGGGAACTTTACTGATGAAAGAAAAGACACTTCAATCAGGGCTTTCAGGTGGTCAGAATTAAGAGAGATTGGTCTTTCATTCAGGGGTAAAGATGTCTCCCAGGATGTTAAATACTTTATGAAGAGGATTGGCAAGGAATGGATGAGGAAGGAATTGATGGAGATGGAGCTTGGCTTAAGGACTTCTCTTACTACTTCTTCATCTCCAGGTGTAAAGAGGAAGGCCACTGAAGAGCCAGCTGGGCATGCTGAAAATAAAAAGGCCTGACTCTGATATTGTACTTGTATTTTTTTTTATGTTGATAAAATTGTAACTTTCCTCCAGTTGATATCTATAAATATAAGTTGCAATTCCTATTTTTCACAAGTACTTATCCAGATTAAGTCTAGAAATTAAAATGTACAAACTGGGAACACTAATGATCTATAAAGTGGCTCTCCAGATATTCAAATTAGACTTAGTCAAATATTTGAAGGATTTTTCAAGCACAAACTTGTATAGATAAAAGCATAATTTCTAAACAAATAGGGGGAATTTGTTAGGTCCAGATTTACTGGACTCGCTCCAGACGTGATTATTGGAGCCCTCTGAAGATTTGTCCAGAAATTATGTGAAGACCAGTGAACAACTTACTTGTACAGGAATATGGATTCCACCAGATTCATTCACTGGACTTCACTCCAGTCAAGATCTTTCCACTGAAGAACATTCTCACTGAAGTCGAAGACTGAAGTCTGAAGAAAGAAGTCTGACAAATAGCGGAGCTCACTGGAAGACTTACCAGATCTCCTGACTGGAGTCCTTGTCAGTGTTTTAGACCTTACAAGTCTGAACACTGATTACGAGGAATTGACTTTATTCCTTTACATGTCTTTAACCGGACAATCCATTTGTCTTTTGTTAAAAGCCTTACACGCATGTAAAGGTGCTTGGATAAATAGAAGACAAGTCACTATCATGTGACTTTATTCCTGTACTTTAATCAAAGCTTTTAAGGAATTAAAGTAATTTCCTTAAATGCATGTAACCATATTTGTACGGCAAAAAGAATATTATATTTATTCTTTTTGCCTATAACTACCAAGTCACTTCCTCGTCCAAATTACATACTTTTGCAATTTGGTGCTTTTGCTCAAATACTCTTGATCTAAACAGTTATACTTCACAACTTTAAGTATTTCGATCAAAGAGTTTATTTAGCAAAGTTAGATCACTTGTAATTCATAGGTTGTTTGGATACTTACTTTGTAATATCTTGTTCCGCAACAACCTTGTATTTTATTTAACATCAATAAATAAAATACACTTGAAAATTACATTGTGTCTCACCATTTACTTACTTGCTTATCTTTATATTGCTCAAGTACGTATTACGTTATATATATTCTTGCATTTATAATTATGGTAATACTAGTCCAATCTAGTGTTTACTTGATGTTTCATACTAGTCCTATCTAGTGATTACTTGACTTGTTATTTTACACTTGTTGGTTAAACCATCGAGTGAGGGACTTCACAGCGACCCTTCATATGATAATGAATTGAAAAGAATGCTTTGCATTACTTTATTCATTCTAAAACATAGGTGCCGTTTAAAAATGTCTATCTGTTTATTGTATGCAATAGAACCTAAGTACAAAAAATGATCAGCTTTTACTGATAAAATTTTCGCAAATTATAGTTATTCTAAGTGCGATCTACTGGTTCGCCATCTAATGTTGTTAGCTTGTATGCTCCATTTCCGAAGGCTACTTGAATTTGGTATGGGCCTTCCCATGTTGGTCCCATCTTTCCTGTGTACTTGACTTTGCTTCCACTTTTAAACGAAGGACATAGTCACCAACTTTGAATGAAGTGGGGTTGGTTCGCTTGTTATAGTATTTTTCAAGACTTTTCTTATAAGTTGCTTCTCTTATTGCCGCTATGTCCCTTCGTTCTTACAGCAAATCTAAGTTTATTCTTAGTTCCTCTTCATTTGTAATTGTGTCAACTTGGATGTTCGGCAAGTTGAAACCTTGATTTCTGCTGGTATGACCACTTTTGTTCCAAAAGCAAGTAATGCAATAGTGTCCAGGTTCAGTGAACTGACTGACATCAGTGAACTGGAGAAACCCACTGAACTAACAAAGTCATCTGAGCAAAACGGAATTTCTGAAATGAAAAAAGTTTCTGAACTGAAGTCCATTTCTGAGCTGAAGAGGTTATCTTAACGAATAATGCCATCTGAACAGACCATGTTAGTTTTACCAATAGTGGCCCACTTCAGACAAGTATTTAATGAACCAGTCCAGTCACCAGTTGTAACATTTCTCCATTGGCAAGTATCTCTAGTTGCAACCAGCAGTAACCCACCAGTGACGTTAACCACTGAAGCACTCCAGTGACCAGCTCTAGTCTAGTCTCCAGATGGATGCTCCAGATTTGAGTCTACAGTGGAAGTCCCAAAGTTTAGTTCCAGTTTACAATAAAGATTGTTTCAGTCACATGTTTGTGGGGTCCAAGAAAGAAGGAATGACAGCTGTTGACAGGAAGAAGGAAGGAAGGAGTAACAATGTTAATTTTAACCGTTTGTGGGTCCATGCGCAGAAGGAATCTTTCTAGAAGCTTTGTCTGTCCATTTCCTATTGGTCAATAAATTAGTGGTTGTCCTTTACCCATGAGAGCCTTTTATTCATTTTATTATTATTTCGTTAATTCCTAGGATGTAGTTTCTTTGGCTATCACTACAAAGAAACAAGCCTTCAGAGACTGAAAAATCAGTCATTGTTGATTATTTAGTTACTACAGCTTAGTCATAGAAAGTACCATCCTATAGAAAACAAGATAATCGGTCTCTATTTTCCAGTCTCTGAAGGCCATGTCTGCCTTTACAATGAGAAATAAAGCCTCTATTTACAACTATAAATAAAGGCTTTATTTCTCATTGTGAAGGCAGACATATTGAATTGAATGAAATTAATAAAATAACCTCTATTTCTTACAAAAATCTTCATTTACCTTTATAGATCTTTGATCATGATGGTTTGAAGTGATCACTTTATCTATAATTGTAGTGGTTCGTCGTTTATCAATTATAGTGGTGAGATCTTAAATCTTCGATTTCTTTATCTGTGTTTGTGGTGGATAGACCTTTATCAAACATAGTGGTGGGTTGGAGTGTTTTCTTTATCCTTGATTCCAGTGGCTTGGCCTTTACGAATCTTGGTGTTAGAATCTTTATCTATCCTTTTTCTTTATTGTCTTGTTTTGTTGTTTTACTTCATAAAGCCCAGAAAATAGCAAAAATAGTAATTTCCATTGTGTTTGTCTCTTTGTTGAATTCTGATATGCTTAGATTTGCGTGCTATACGCATCAAATTTGGTATCAGAGACAGGTTCCAAAAAGGTTTCTTAATCATTATCCGTGGGTTTTGTTTGGTTTGTTGGGTGAGATTAGATCTGTTGGAGTTAAGGCTAATATATGCACAAGATTCGCCTTGTCACCGAGACTCCGTCTGTGAAAATTGGCACAAGACGTGTTCTTATTGATCCTTCTGTTGCCAAGGTATTTTGTTCATGATGATTATCACAGTACATGCCTTGTTGATCTTTTGGTCGCAAAGAATCGTGTGTGACAATTTACACAAGATTTCACTTTGGACGAGGCTTCACCAGTGACATATGTACTAGGGTTTATTAATATTGGCATCGTTGGATTTCGTGGGAGTTAATTGTCGGAGATTTAACCCGACGGTAGAGGTAGGAAGTGTAGAATATGGTCCCACGGATGGGGCCAATTTGTTTGATCAAAGAACAACGTGGTCCTCCGACCGAAACAAGGAGGGGGTTTTAACCGATTCGTTGACGATTCCCTATCGGTGTAAAGCTTTGTGAAGCTTAACGCCACAAGATCGGGTGTCTTTGTGTTGGCGGTGGAGATGACTCCATAGAGAAGACGACCACCTTAGGTGTTCGGGTGAATGAGGCTTAGTATCTCGTAGAGAGAACTTGATGCATTTATTCGTGAGGGGAGACCTCCTTTTATAGGAGAAACTTATCTTGGGGTATAAGTTTGGGTTTTAGGGGGATACCCTAATGTTTTTAGGGCCGAAGATATGGTAGACATGTTTATGGGATTTAAATGCCATATAATAGATATATTATAATATCAAAAGATAAGAAAACTTACCTTTGCATTAGGAGGAAGAAAACAAGAGATTTCCTCCATATTTGGCGGAGCTCTGTTCTGACGGACGTGAGCTCCATAATTCTGGCAGATTTACCTCCGGAGATAGAGCTCCAGAGGGGTATATCATCAACTGCCTAGAACTCCAAGGGGGAAAGATTCAATAATGGTGGTCATTCATCATTTTTCGAAAATGGCCCATTTTATTCCTTGAATACTACAAATGATGCTTCAGCAGTAGCAAGTTTATTTTTCTAAGAAATTGTTCGCTTGCATGGGATTCCAAAAACAATTGTTTGAGATATAGATGTAAAGTTTTTAAGTTTTTTCTGGAAAACATTATGGAGATTAATGGATACCAGATTGATGTTCAGTACGTCTCATCATCCTCAAACTGATGGGCAAACTGAAGTTACTAATAGAACAACTGGTATGCTATTGAGAACACTGGTGAAGAAGACACTGAAGGATTGGGATCTGAAGCTTGCTCATGCTGAGTTTACTTTCAACAGAGCTCCAAATTATTCTACCAGTAAATCCCATTTGAAATCTGTTATGGTGTCAATCCACTGACTCCCATTGATTTGCTCCCATTTTTTATTGAACCAAAGGCGAGCATTGAAGCAGAGGCCAGAGGAAAAGAAATCAAGAAAATTCACCAGCAAGTGAAGGCCAGAATTGGGAAGACCAATGCTGAATACAAGGCAAGAGCAAACAAGCATAGAACACAATCCAGTTTTGCTCCAAGTGATCTTGTGTGGGTACATCTGAGAAAAGAAAGGTTTCCATCCAGAAGAAAGAACAAGTTAATGCCTAGAGCTGAAGGACCATTCAAGATTCTAGAACGATTTGGTGATAATGCTTATAAGGTTGAGTTACCTGGAGATATGGCAGTTGTAACACTTCTCTAGTGGCTAGTATCTCCAGTTGCAACTAGCAGTAACCCACCAGTGACGTTAGCCACTGAAGCACTCAAGTGATCACCTCCAGTCAAGTCTCCAGATGGATGCTCTAGACTTAAGTCTCTAGTGGAAGTCCCAAAGTTTAGTTCCAGTTCACAATATAGATTGTTTCAGTCACATGTTTGTGGGGTCCAACAAAAAAGGAATGACAGCTATTGACAGGAAGAAAGAAGGAAGGAGTAACAACGTTATTTCTAACCGTTTGTGGGTCTATGCGCAGAAGGAATCTTTCTAGAACCGTTATTTCTAACCGTTTGTGGCTCTATGACAGCCTTTTATTTATTTTTCTATTATTCGTTAATTCCTATGAGATAGTTTCTGTGGCTATAAACAGAAGCTTAATTTCTCATTGTAAAGGCAGACATGTTGAATTGAATGAAATCAATAGAGCAACCTCTATTTCTTACAAAAGTCTTCATTTACCTTTATAGACCTTTGATCTTGGTGGTTTTAAGTGATCCATTTATCTATAATTGTGGTGGTTCGTCCTTTATCAATTATAGTGGTGAGATCTTAAATATTCGATTCCTTTATCTGTATTTGTGGTGGCTAGACCTTTATCAAACATAGTGGTGGGTTGGAGTGTTTCCTTTATCCTTGATTCCGGTGGCTTAGCCTTTACGAATCTTGGTGGTGGATTCTTTATCTATCATTTTTCTTTATTGTCTTGTTTTGTTGTTTTACTTCACAAGTCCTAGAAAATACCAAAAATAGTAATTTCCTTTGTGTTTGTCTCTTTGTTGAATTTCGATGTGCTTAGATTTGTGTGTTTTACGCATCAACAAAGCTAAATGGTGTTTCACCATTACTGGTTTTCGGTGTTATCCGTTGTGCCCACAGGACAAATGGCAATTCGTCTACCCATCCAGTGTGTTTTTTCCCTAACCTTTTTTCCATTCTCTTTACTACTTTTGTGTTTATCGATTCGACCTGTCCGTTTGCTTGATGGTGGTATATGGATGTGAATTTTTGTTTTAATTCCACTCTTTCGCAAAACTTTGGGAATGTGCCTTTCACAAAACTATATGCTCTCAGACGAATTTTTCCATTTCTTTTCCTCTAATAGAGGCTAGAGGTTTGGCTTAACCCATTTGGTAAAGTAGTCAACTGTTACTACCAAGAATTTGACTTTTCCAGGAGCCTCCGGAAGTGGTCCTACTATATCGATTGCCCATTGAACGAAGGGCCAAGGTGAGGTTACTGAGACCATATCTTGCTTCGGGGCCTTTGGTATATTCGAATGGATTTGGCAGGATTCACATTGTTGGATGTATGTCGTGGCGTCTTGATGCATGGTTGGCCAAAAGTAACCTAGGCGCATGGCTTTTGTTGCCATGCACCGTGCTTCTGAATGGGTCCCGCATATGCCTTCGTGTATCTCTTCAAGAATGATCGAAGCTTGATTTTGGCCTACACACCTTAGCCAAGGTGTTACAAAAGACTTTTTGTATAATTGCCCAACTGTAATCTTATATTGTGGTGCCTTGATTCTAATTTTCCGAGCTTCGTTGGGATCCTCTAGCAGTATTCCACTTATTAGGTACTCGCATATTGGTGTCATCCAGGTTTTGCCATCTTGCTTTATGAGATCTGCAACATATTTCTCATTAATGGATTTCTAGTGTAATACTTCGATGAGTACCTGAAAGTCCCTTGCCACCGGATCTAACGAGATTAAGTATCTAATGTATAAGAGCGGAAAATCTTATACACTAGCAATCAACACAATATATGAACACAAACACTAATATGAATAAACTGGAACCGTATATTACTTCAGTAAATGCAATTACAAGTAAATACCAAGTTTCTGAACACGAGAATACGAAAGAAACAAAAGCTAGAAGATTCACCCTAAACATAAGGATTAGTCTTCTATTTATACTAAAACTAAAGGACTAAAACGGACCTAGAATATCATGGACCAAAGCCCATTTCAGATATCAGGTCAAAGGTCGAGCTCGACCTAGTCAATGGTCGAGCTTGACTTGGTCAACAGTCAAGGTTGACTTTATTAAACAAATGATTAACATTCGAATTTACATAAACTAAAGATTCAAACTACTTTTCACAAATGCTGTTGTCACTAGGAAATGCACCAACAAACTCCCCCTTGACATCAGCATCTTGAAATCTTCAGCAGTCTTCAAAATCTTTAGAATCTTCAGCAGCAACGATATTTCAATCTTCAAACAATCTTGGCATAAGACTTGTCTTTTAACAACTGCTTCACCATTAGTTCATAGTGTTGAAATAATCTAAGACTACAACCCATAGTCTTCATTCTTTCCTTTCTTAACATCACAAGGTCTTCCTTACACAGATTGGCTAGATGATATAGCTCATAGATTCTGAGAAGCTCATTTGAATCACCATCTTCAACCACAGCTTCAAAAGATTTTACGTCCATTCTCCAAGATTTCATTTTTAACAAAATATTCGGCTCAAACTTCTTCATTGGAACTTCTTTTAAGCATTGAACTTTGTTAAAAACGATTCTACCTTTCGGCTTCTTAGTAACAGGGTCGACTTCATTCGGTTTAATCAACAGTTGACCCTTCTGAGGACGAAAATTCTTAAAATAACCAGTACTTGCTTCATATTTCATCAGATCAACAAAATGATCAGCATGTGGACTTTTACAAAAGGAGCCTTTGCAACATCAACAAAATCCCTTCTTGGTAGAGTACTCAATGCTATCTTACTTGATCTGAAATACATTACCCCGTAAGTTCTTTTCATAGCAAACGCATATATCTCATTATCCCAAAAGAAACTCAATATACGTCCACCAGTGTTCGGTAAAGAAGAATCTTTAAACTTGCTTATATAAAGAATCTTAGAAACTTTCTTAATCTTCTTTTCACAACATTCTTCTCCTTCCTCAGAAATTCCTTCACAAAAAACTTTCTTACGTGCTTTTCTACTCAGAGAATCCTTAGTTGTCGTTATCGATTTAGATTTTTGATAGACAACTTCAACAACATCAGCCTCCGCATCTTCAGTACCAACGATCTCATCATTAGAAATGATTTGATCTAAGTCCACTTCCTTATCAACAGGAAGGTCTTCAGATACACTTTCACTTCCTACTGCTTTAGAAGTCTCAACCTCATCATCAAGAATAACAACATGAGATTTTCCAGAGCTCCTTTTGCTTCTAGATGCATTAGACTCCCCCTGAGTGGTAGCAACACCTTGAGCATGAGATGTCGAGCACTTTGGCATCTCACCACATCTAGATTCACTAGGATCATCATCTTTATCATTCGGCCGAACATTACCAGAAGAATACCCAACCTTACAAGCATCAAAAGGGATCACAACTCTCCCCCTAGATGCCAAAGTTGCGAGTCTATCTTCAAAATATTTTATCCAGCTAGAAAATTTATCAAGTGTATCCCAATGACTGTTAATTGACTGTTGATGAGCAACAAGTATGTCATTTAATTTACCCAACAATGTCTTCGCATCTTTGACTTTATCATCCATATAATTCTCAATATTATCAGCTATATGAAGAAGTTGTGCCCAATTCTTATCCGAAGCCGGCAACTGTGTACTCAGATCTGTAATAGTCGAAGACAATCCAGTAGCAAGAGTTTGCACATCACCAATCGTCCTATCATGGCGAGCTTGCTGTTTCTCCATTGCATCAGCAAGGTTACGAATTTGACCATCAGAATGTTCTTTCAAAGCAGCATTGGCGGATTCACTATCAGCCAGTTGCTTAAGCACCACTCCATAATCATGTTCGAGCTTAGCAAGACGATCATTTTCAGATGACAAGGCAGCAACAAGTTGAGCTTGATTGTTAATAACTTTATCCTGATCAACAACTTTCTTCATCAGATTATCCATCATGTTTTCCAAGCGAAGAATCCGCTGAGAATCATCCATCTCAAACACATGAGGCATAGAAGAAGTTTGCGGAGGCGAAGAATCTGTACCTATCTCAGTAAATGGCACAGAAGTAACAACAGTAGATTCCACAGCATCAGAAGAAACAACTGCAGGAGTAAAAATGGGAGTAGAATCAAAAGTAGCAGGAATCCCAGAAGACATAACATCCATAGAAGTCACAGAAGCGCAAGAAACAACCGGTGTATCAATAACAACCGCACCAGGTTTACGAAATACACCTTGTTTTTGACGCTTTCGAGGAACCAACTTAGCTTTTGCTTTCCCTTTCTCAGAAGTCTTCTCAGCCAAAGCAAGTTCATCTGATCCTGGTTCATAATTTTCATCTTCTTCTTCAGAATCCTTGCGCTTGCGCTTTCCTACCGGCGACACTGAGTCACTTCTCCTATATACATACTCCGAAGGCGTGTCATCATCAGTTGAAAGAGAAGTAGAAACTGAATATGGAACTATACCAGGATGATCAACAGACGGTCCAATAATAGGAGTAGAAAAATCAAGCCCAAGAAAGGTTGTACCAGAACCCCAATCAAAAGATTCATCCAAGCAGTACTGTCAGCAAAGAAATCACCATCCGGTATAGATAAGTGTGACATATCGGGAAGAGGTCCATCATCCTCAAGAACATGATCATGTAAAGCATCTACAGGATCAGAAGGTCTATGCACTGGATGGTCTCGATGAACAACATATACCTCAGGAACAACAACAGCTGGATTAGGTAACGGAATCTGAGGATCAACAATAGCAGGAGCAACAAAATAATCATCCTCCCAGCCATGATCAATAGGCGCAACATAATGCTCATCCACCAAATGACTAAACAACGGCACCCGTAGTTCTTCATCAGTTCTACCAGTATCATGAGAAGTCATGGTATGGAAGATACGTGTCCCGACAACATTAACTTTCAACAATTTGCCAACAGGCACCAAACCAGGCAACCGATCATTAATGATAGAGGTGATAAATCTCGGATACATCAAAAATCAACTATCAAGAGCTGTAGAAATATTTGACCGAAGATTTTCCCACAAAAACTTAGCAAAGCTGATCGGTTTATTATAAGTGAGAGCTATCATCATGGAGAACTCTCGTCCATTCAAAGAATCAAAACCGCTCTTCTTCTGTCCAAAATAAGAAACAATAATATGAGCGAAAAACCTCCATTGCTCAAAGGAACCAGGTTTTTTAATACCCTTGTTCTTAGGAAACGAAGAGAGATATCCCATTCTATCTGCAGCACCATTTCGCAAAGTCAAAGGAAATTCAATCCTTTCATCAAACTAAGCCGCATCTCCAAGCTGTAGTGTTGTACACATCTCTTGCATAGTAAAAGTTAGCTCTCTTTCATGTACAATCGCCCGAATGTAAGCCTGATTACCATCTCGAGCTGGATGATATGTAACACTAGTCCATAAATCATTAACATAACGTTCACAAATAACTGGATGCATAGAAATCAAATGTCATATGCGAGAACGCTGCAAAAACCGCATCACTGGATGAAAGGCTTTAGGAGTCTGATCTTCCATAAACGGATCATACACACAAAAATGCACCAAGACGAAAACATAAGAAACACAATTCAACTTATTCTTTAAAAACTCATAGTTTTCACAAAAGAATAAAAAGAACAGCAAATATACAATCAAATGACTATCACAGTCCATTTATATACTAGATTAACGAAAAGGTGCAAGACATATATTTTTCATGAAAAAATCCCAGTTTCACTTTGAAAAATAACCCTTGATTGTAAGTCAGAACCTAAAATTATTCAAGTCTACAAATCTCAAAGTTGCATAACTCAAACCAAAACGCAAATGAGTTTTCAAGTTTAAAAATAGTACAAGTTTAGATTTTAACTTAAATAAAATTACTAGTTCCTTACAAAAACAAAACCTAAAGTTGTTCAAATTTACAAGTCACAAACTTGATTGACATAACCTGAACCAAAACCCAAATGAGTTTTCAAGTTCAAAATTAATACAAGTTACAACCTAAACTTGACCAATTTTACGAGTTTCGTACATAATCATGGCAATTGAATCAATTTCATTTTTTTTATAGTTAATCATTTTAACAAATCATATCACATGATCGTAATCATGAAGATATAAGACCACACATTCTCAAAGAAGCCGAGTCCAAACAAGTCAGCCTTCGCCAAATCATTGGACAATAGTTTGAGCTAGAAAACAATCAAAACCCTAAAAACGGTCGAGCTCGAATACTAACATATTGCCTGACTGGGTCGAGCTCGACTAGAACCCTCAAATAGGACAGTGACACCTAATGGGTCGAGTCTAAATAAGGTCGAGCTCCATTTAACCAAGGATGAAACATAAACCCTAAACCAAGACCTAGGTCGAGCTCCATTAAACTCGAGTGAAGCAACAACTCGAGCTTGAGCGAAACAAAAACCCTAAGTAGAAGGGAGGGCTAGGTCGAGCTGAAGCAGGAGGTCGAGCTCGAATGGACCAAAGAGCAATCACACATGTAGTTAGAAGGGAGGTCAAGCTCGAGAAAAATAACCCTAGGTCGAGCCTAGGTCGAGTCATCAGAATACCATTAAGTGGAGCCTAGGTCGAGCTCGAGTAAAGACGAAACAAAATGCAAACAATTCACTATTCATCATCTTCAACATCAAATAACCTAACATAAATCAAAATTAAAAGAATACTTACTTTTTGGAGAATCGAAGGCAAGACAAAACCAAAACAATTTCAAACTGAAATCAACCCAAAATCGAAAATACAATCTCAATTCCTAACCCTTTTTCGTTGAACAAATCAATTCGAAAACCAAAACTCCTTCCTTCGATCTGTTGTTGGTTATGCGTGTGTGTATGGTCGAGGGTGTGTGTGTGAGGTCGAGGTCGAGAGAAAAAATAAGGGAGGTAAATAAAATTAAAGGGTTGTAAGGTTTAAAGGGTTTTAAGGTTTATTATATGGAAACTAAGGTCAAACCGGCCCATTTAGGTCAAACAAACCCGTACAAGCCCAAAAACAGTCCACATTCGAATGTGTGTGTGGTCGAATGTGTGTGTGAGTGAGGTCGAGTCTGTGTGTGTGGTGTCGAGTCTGTGTTTGTGTTTACAGAGGTGTGTGTGGTCGAGTGTGTGTGTGTGTGTGTGTTTATTTGTCTATGGTCGAATGTGTGTGTGTGTATGTGTTTATGGTCGAGCTCCAGGAAAAAGAAAGAAGGAGAGGTAAAAGTGAGAAGGTTTTAGGTGAAAAGATTTTTAGGTTTAAAAAGGGTTTATGGTGTATTGTATGGTAACTTAGGTTAAACCGGCCCATTCAAGCCCAAAATCAGCGCAACCCTAGGTCGAGGTCGAGCTCAAGTCACTCGAGCTCCAGACTAATTCGTGATACCATTTTTTCATGAAAAATACATGTGCAAAACCCATTTAACAAAATTTCAAAACTAATTAAAAAATTTAATTAAAAACCTCTTAATTTTCCAAGTTTTTCGGAAATTAAGAAAAATAATAACTTCAAAACTAACTAAAAAGTTTAATTAAAAACCTTTTTATTATTCAAGTTTTTCAGAAATTTAAAAAGAAAACCAATTTCAAAACTAATTAAGAGGTTTAATTAAAAACCTTTCAATTATTCAATTTTTCAGAAATTAAAAAAAAAATGGTAATTTCAAAACCAATTCAAAAGTTAAATTAAAAACCTTTTATTTTGACAAGTTTTTCAGAAATTAAAGAAAAATTATAATTTCAAAACCAATTAAAAAGTTTAATTAAAAACCTTTTAATTTGACAAGTTTTTCAGAAATTAATTTATCGCACCTTCATTTTTAGACAAGATCAGTCTTTCAACACAGATATAATATATCTTACCTTATGCTAAACACAGAATGATGTTCATCCGTAACGATCTTTTGCAGCATAGGAAACACCAAATGTACTTATTATTATCTAACGACAAATAAATAACCAAACAAGAACAAATAAATGAATTTAGGTGAGAGTTACTACAAAAATAATCAGATTAGCACTTTAAGCCAAGTTTGCACAGAGAAATACAATTCTCTTTTGTTGATGCACGTTGATGTGACAACAGCAACTTAGATTTGATCTGTCTTTTAGATTAAGACATTATGTTACTTTATGTCGTATCTATATATATGTAATTGATAGATTATGGACTTTATGTTTTGGTAATGATCGATTACATGTTTTGGTGTTATATATATGTGTTATGTATGATGTTTGTTGTGTTTTATACAAGTACAAACATAATATGTATTAAGATTCCTTAAGATGAAACACTTAGGAATATAACTAAGTCTTACATCTAACGAAGATAAGGTATATCTTCGTTAGAGGCAAACGAAGATAAACTTCGTTTGGTACAAACGAAGATTAACTTCGTTACATGGGCTGGGTAGCTAAGTTCGTAAGAACAAAGCCCAGCAAGCCCCATTCGATCTGAAACATATATATACGAATGAATACCCTAAAATGAGGGATCATATTCGACATACACGTACTTCAGACCACTAAGTTCGTTCTATAGCTTATAGAAACGAATATAGTATCATACGGCTGATTATTTACTTGATAAGTAGCGATATACACGTTAACAAATCAAACTAGTTATCTCGTGAGGATTCCGCACAAGTGGTATCAGAGCCAATCGATATCTTATCGAAGGTTCGAGATCGTTTGTTTGATTATTTTCTCTCAAAACAACCTCCCGATACCCTAACTGTCGTTAAGTTCGTTTTCTCAAACAAATTTAGCAAACGAACTTAATCTCATCTTCGTTTCAATCTCTTTAAACGTATTTAGCTTTATTTTCGTTAAGTTCCTTCAAACGAATTTAAAGTTATCTTCGTTTATTCTCACCTTACGAATTTAGCCTTATCTTCGTTCAATTTTTCAAACGAAGTTAGACCTATCTTCGTTTCTTTCCTTCAAACGAACTTAATCCTATTTTCGTTGAGTTGCAGAAAACGAATTTAAACAATGGCTTCCTCGTCAACCAACACTGTTGTTGCACAATACCTAAATTCTCTTTTCTATCATGATCATCTCGTTGGACGTAATAATTCTCCACCGAAGTTAGTTTCATTGGCTGACTTCTGGGCGTGGAGAGGCCGATTTGAAGATTATATTCAACGAGAAGATTTGAACATGTGGATAATGATCACCGAAGGATATGAATGGCCAACTCTTACTGTAAACTGTGTTACAACTAATTACAAGGTAGGAGAGTTAAAAGGCGAAGAAAAATCTTTGTATGTTGTTGAAGTTAAGGCGCTTTCTACTCTTCGGATGTGCATTCCTCAAGAATTAGTGCACCTGTTTCCTAAACAGGAGTACAAGACTTCAAAGCAATTGTTCGATGCTATTGAAGCTCACTATGAAGGTGATCCATTATTGAAGCAAAATAGAATTAAGATGCTTAAGAAACAATTTGATTGCTTTAATGCTACCAAGAACGAACTAGTTGAGGACCTTATCTTGAGATTTCAACATCTTCTTGCTGAGTTAGCCTATTTTGATCTTAAGTATACTCCTACTGAGATAGTGGATAAATTCTTGGATGGTTTGCCAAAAGCTTATAAAGAGTTTCGTCATGGATTGCAAGAAAGAGCTGATTATGCATCTCTTCGTATCGATGGTGTTATATCCACATTAAGAAACAGAGAAATGAAGGATAAGGCAAAGGATCTCCAAGACAACTTCACACAAGATCCATCTCTTTATCATGCCACTATGAAAAATCCTACAGCTGATGTTAATGCATTCTTTTCTGGGGTTGGTACTTCTGGCACAAAAGAGAGTTCTAATTGTGTTATGGATGGAGATGATTCTGCTGGTTTCATGGCTTCTAATGCTGGTTACAAGGCTCGAAAGACTAATGAGAGTGCAAAGCCAGGAAATATGACGTTTGGTAACATTTCATCTACTTCTGCTGGTTACAAGTCTATGCCTATGGATATGAAATCTGCTGAGGGAAGGAGGAATGTATTTGCCGCAATGTATGTTGCACATGAAGCTTTTGTTGCAGGAAGGATCACAGATCCAGCACTCATTGATGAAGATTATGACCAAATAGATCCAGATGATGTTGAAGAAATGGATCTGAAATGGAATTTGGCGATGATCACCAGGAGAGTGCAACGGTTTATGCAACGAACAAGTAGACGGTTGGGGGTACTCAGGGCTTTGACAAGTCAAAGGTTAAGTGCTATAATTGCGATGGCTTTGGACATTTTGCCAAAGAATGTCAATGACCAAAGAGAGATGTCAATATTACCCCTACCCGTCAAGATAGAGGTGGTAATCGTCCTTTTAATCCGAATGCAAGTAGAGCTCTCTTGTTGACTAATGATACTACTGGAAATGGAAATGACAAGGCTATCATAGCTGCTCAACCTGATGGTTCTTATGTCTGGAATCTTCCACAGGATGAGACCAATAATGCTTAGTTGGCCGAAATAGTTGATGATATGGCTCAGATAGTAGATTCTGTCGAGGATTTCTTGGACACCACTGTTTACCACGATGATGAGCATTTGTATGAAAATGTTCAAAGCTCGAACTTGGAATCTTCTGCTCAGGTATATGACACTGATTCTGAGTCTGATGAAGAGGTTGAGGTTGATGATACGAAAGATTCTGGAGAGGTGAACACTGCTGAGAACAAAGATGATTCTGGAGAGTAGTCATTTGAATTTGATTTGAATTGAGAATTGAATTGTTTTTGAAGAAATTAGAAAACTATGAAACGATCTAATTTGAAATGAAATGTAACGATCTGAATTTGAAAAGAAAAAAAACGATTTGATTTGGTGTAAGAATGAAACGATCTGAATTGGAGTGAAAATGAAACGATCTAAATTGAATGAAAAATGAAACGATTTGCTTTGGAGTAAGAATGAAACGATCTAATCTGGGATTAAAACGAAACGATCTGAACTAGGATTAAAATGAAACAATCTATTTTGAAATGAAATGAAACAATCTGATCGTAAAACGATTTTCAGTAGAAGGAAAAATTCTAAGTATTCTGAAATGATTTGGGCAGAGTTTTGGTATGAACTGGAATGTAATGAATTGAGCAAAACCAATCACGAAGATCAGTTACCCAAAAGTAGTATGATTTCCAAACACAACTCTCCAGGAATTACTTCAAACCAAAAAAATTCAGTTGATACTTGAAACGATCTAAAAGAGATCGTTCTAGTTTCTAAAAGAACTGAAACGATCTAAAAGAGATCGTTTTGGATTCTCTTCAGAATTTTTTAATAACTTGTTTATCTTTCTAGAATTGAATTGACCAAAACCAATCCAAAGGATCAGTTAGCCACAATCAACTCTTATCTCACCAACCACACTTGTCAAAACGATCAAAATTTGAATCGTTTGACACTCCACAATACTAATATGAAAGTATGAAGAAAAGAAAAACTAAAACGATCTAATTAAGATCGTTTTAGCTTTACACAGTCGTCTTCAACCTCTGAACATGAACAACTCCATTGACGATATTTAAAACTTCAATATCTTTTGATTTTCTGAGAATTTGAACATGAAACCACTTGCAAACAGTTTGTTTTCACCTCAGCAATGATCCGATTAACAAAACTTAGCTTATAACACAACAGAATCAAATCTCAAATTTTAGCGCCAAAAAACTCAAAATCTGAACTTTTGATCCAGATTGAATTAGAACATGAAACTTGAGAGGATTATGTTATTAACTATGAGGAATCGAACGGTAAACAAACATCTGTGATTTTATGTGATTTTAGAGGTTAATTTCTGGATTTTCAGTGAGAAAAAAAACGACGAACAGAAACAGAAAACAAACAGAATTAAAGGTGATTTGTGATGAGATGTGATTGAATTCAGTTATGGATCGAGATCAGAACGATGTTTTGCTCTGATACCAAATGTAATCAACACGATTTTATCAACCGAATTCACATCAACAATGGTGTTTGGTTAGTGTGTGTGTTCTTGGTGTTTGTGTGTGTATTGAGAGAGAATTGTAATCAAGAGTGTGATATATATGTGTAATTGTATGAAGAATGTATTGTTAATATCTCAAAAGTTATAATTTCTAAGGAATTGAGGGCTATTTATAGTCTAAACTATCTAACTATGCTAATTAACACTATTAGCCCCTCAATCTTAGAAATTATCAACTTATGACTTAACAACAAGTAAGTCCGTAACTTAAATATGGTGCCTTGAGCAATATCGAACAAAACCTTATATCCATGATCACAAAGCTGACTGACACTTATCAGGTAATATTTCAAACCATTAACAAATGCAACTTTTGTGAACTGGACCTGCCCATTGTCAACCACACCATATCCTTCAGTTTTCCCACTTCCATCATTACCAAATGTCACTGCCGGTACATCTTGGACAGTGAACTCTTCCAGCAGGGGCTTACATCCAGTCATAGTCCGGCCAGCAGCGCTGTCCAAATACCAGATATTTTTCTTTCGATCGCCCTGCACACCCAAGTAGATAATTAGTTATTTTTGTGAACCCATCTTTTCTTGATGGGTCCACCAGACTTCTCTTAAGAAGTCTCAGCAGATTTACTTGGGTTGGAACTGAAGGCTGGAACTGGAGGATTATTTCCAGCTTCAGAAGTAAAAACAATTGGTTTGATGGGAACAACAACATCCTCCTTTTTTATCCCAGATTTTGCTCCTTTTTGAGCAGATTGATTTTGTTTTTGCTTTTGCTTCAATGGAGGAGTTTTAACAACTTGTTTTTCAACTGAGGAAGACGAAGCTCCTTTTAGATTTTTTATTCTGGCAGTACAACTTTGTATTTGCCTAGACAAATTTTGGAGTTGACTCTCCAGTTTTAACAAAAAGTTGTTTTCTTCAGGCTGCTGAACCTTGGACTTGGGTTCAGCAAAATTTTGAGTCCTTGGAGTTTTGGGCTCTTTGGACTTTTGAGGTAAAGGATTATCACCAGTTTCCCTTTTAAAAGGAGCTTTAGCCTTTTTGGCTCCATGTTTGACCTCAACAGGGGTGGTCTCAATGGATTCAGATTCGGCAATTTTAGAGGAGTCATAAGGAGTCTCAACTCTAACTGATTCTGGCATCTGGTGAATTGTGGGTAAAACTGCTGCCATCTGAAGATCACCAGATTTCCAGGCAGTTTTTTGAGCATCAATGGTTTTTGAAAAAGCGTCATAATTTTTACCAGATGCTTGTACCGAAGAATTGACAACCATGTGTTCTTTTTCAAGATTAAATTTTAGTTTTTGGTTATCTCTTTCCAATGCCTCATTTTTCAAATCTGACTCTTTGAGAGCCAACTAGACACTTTGCAAATCATTAATTTGACCTTTCAAGTTGTCAAACTCAACTAAAACAGTTTCCAAGTATCTTTCACAGTCAGTTCTCATAGTTTCAACAAATAACAGGTCATCATTTAATGACTCAGCAATATCCAATTTTAGTTCTGTATCCAATTCAACATCATAATCTCTTACCTTCTTTAAAATGATGTCCACCCATCTTCCAGAAACAACATCATCTTTTACCACTGGTTGTTGATTTTCTAATGCCATGAAACACACATCTCTAATCTCTTCTTCATCATCAGATGAATCATCAGAGAGTTCCCATTTCCCTTCAGTTTGAGCCATCATGCACTTGTTCTTTTCTTTCTCTTTTTCTTGTTCAAGAGACATGAGAGCGAGTTGGGCCTTAAGTTTCTAGTATTTGGCCTTATAATCATCAGTTTTAACAAAATTTGGGACAATAGGACCAGTTTGGTTGTTCATCTGACTAGATCTGCATTCCTTCATGAAATGACCTTTCTTACCACATTTGTAGCAGATAAGATTAGCCTTATCAAGAGAATTTGAACTGGAAGCATTATTGGACCCATTAAATCGATTAGATTTATGCTTGAACCTGTTGAAGGTTTTAGCAATCATGGCTACCAGATCATCATCGTCAGTTTCCTCACAACCATTACTTAGATTTGTGGTTAGGCCAGAGTTCAATAAGTTGTTTAACATCTCCTTCATAGAATGTAACTGGACATTCTCAGCAGACATTAAAGCAGCACAAGGTTGCCCAGTAAGGTTGGCAACCTTGGAACTCTGAGCATGGTTTAAAGCATCTTGCTCAGCCAATATTCTTGCAGCATCATTATCTTAAGTGAATCCGAATGCTCCATAAAGGGAAGCAAGAGTATGGCTATGCAAGGTCTTACCTTGTCTTAAGACAAGAACTATGTGTGCCCATTTGGATGGCAAAACGTCACAGAATTTCTCAAGAAGAATATCCTTATCCTTCTCCACTCCCAATCCTCTAAGTTGATTAATTAGGCCAGTAAACCTGGTGTAAGTGCCAGTTAAACTTTCATTGGGAAGAGCAAAGAAGGATTCATACTTCTTGTTAAGAGCAACCCTTTTGGTGACAATGGTGTCATTTCCTCCTTCAAACTAGAGAACTAATTCATCCCACATAGATTTAGCATTGGGAAATAGCATAAGTCTTGGAATTAGTTCCTCAGGGATAGCAGCAAGGATCATGTTTTTCAGTCTAGTATCAAGATCAACCCGTCTGCGATCCTCGTCTGACCAATGTTTCTCAGACTTTTCCCTGGTACCTCTTCTCCCAGTAGGGTCAAGAAGAGGGCTAACACCATTGGACATGGGTATATATGGTCCATCCTTAAGGATTTTCAACATATACCTCTCTATCCCACCAAAATGCAAGAGCATTCTAGCTTTCTATGTACCAAAAGTCTCACCATTCCCATCGAATTTGGGAACTGGAGTGTTGGAGTAATGTACATGGACGTGGCTTGCACCAGGAGGAGGAGGAGGGGGAGGAGGGTTAGTATTTAAAGGAGTAGTAACATTAGGATTAGATTCATTTGGACCAAAACCATTCTTACCTTCAACAGCCATCGAAGCAGACCTACATTATAGAATTGAAACAATTCAACCTGCCTGCTCTGATACCACTTGTAAGTCCCAACTATTACTAGATAGGTGCTGAAGACACCTCTATGTCGATGGTGAGTGTACTTTGCAACACAATCACTTATTTTGGACGTGACCAGTTTAGAGTGGTTGTGTACCAGGTAATCTGGAGGTTTACTTATTAAGGTGACAATGTAAATAAGTAAATACAATGTAATAGATATAAGTGACAAGTATTTATATCGATGAGACAATATGTATTTTTTAAGTTTATTTTATTTATAGACTGTTAAATAAAATACAAGGTTGTTGCGGAACCAAGATAATACAAAGATGTAAATATCCTAACAACCTATGAAATACAATTGATCTATACTTGGAAATTCTCCTAACAATCAAAACACTTAAAGTTGCGAAATGTTCCTTTTTGCGATTGAGAGAATATTGCACAAGTTCACCAATATTGCAAAATGTATGTGTTTGCAAAGTTGTTGAAATGCTTGGGCAAGGACCTCTATTTATAGTTGAAGTATGAGCATTGGGATCTCAACTTCGAAGTATAAATATGGTTGACAGCACACAAAAGTATTAGTAAATAATCCTTTGTGTGTGCTAAATAAAGTAAGACAACAGGTTACTTTATTCAACCACTCTACATCTTTGCACTTTTATCCACAGACAAGATTATTGTCCGGTTAAAAGGATGTAGTGTAAAAGGTCCTCCTCGTAATCAGTGTAAAGCTTTGTAAAGGCATTTACACTGAAGGATCTCCAATTGATTGATCTGGTGAAATGTCAACTGGGCTTCGCTGCCATTGCCATTTCCTTTCTTCCACTTTGTTGCCTTCGACTTCAACTGGAAGGTCTTCAGATTTAAGTCTTCAGATCTTAACTGGAGGAAGTCATCTGCTTAAACTATACAATGCAACTGGACTTCTAATATTTCAGACAATTATTCATGCTCTCCAGATGCAGCTGGAGAGCTCCGGTTTATAGCCAAAACTGAACCTAACACAGAATACGCATCAATAAAACGCAAAATTACAAAGCAGAATGTAAGTTACATTATGTAACCAAAAGAAACAGAAGAACGAGAAAAATAAAATTACATTTCCAAATTTCCATTTCATTCCATGACATTGTTCTGTAATATGATTTTCGAAAGAAAAAAAAATGAAGGAAGATTGTGGTAGGTTTTTTTTTTTTTGTTAAGTTGAATATTAAGTGGTATTTAAATATTCAGTGCGTGTGTATGATCAGATCGAGAGGTAGAGGGAAATGTCTAGTTTTCCAAAACTAAAACTAAAACTTATTAGTTTAATTTTTATAGATAAGATTTGTCGAATCCTTAATACATATGAGTATAAAAACGAGAAAAGCCTAACCCAATACCCACAACATACATATTAGTGTTATTTCCGGGTTTGGACCGAACCGACTCGAGAACCGAATTTACCTTAAACTAGGAACCGAGGACCGGACCGTTTGGCATCCGGTCCGGGTCGGGTAGGTCCGAGTTCGGTCGGTCTTAGGCCGGTTTAGGGTTTCCGGGCTTTATGCTCATCCCTAGGTTACACTATGGAGAAAATTAAAGTAGAGTATGAGTGGAAGCCTCCTAGATGCAATAGTTGCTGTGTTTTTTCCCATTCGAATGACCAATGTCCTAAGATGGTAAAGGTTGTTCAAAAAGCCCCTGTTAAGGTTGATGCGGTTGGATTTCAGCAAGTTAAGAGCAAGAAGAAGGGTCAGAAGCAAGGCTTTCCTATGAACAAGCCAAAACAAACATTTATGCACAGGCCAATTAACAAGAATAAAGAGAAGTCTGAGGTAACCATTAGTAACCCTTATGAAAAGCTCAATGATTATGGTACAGCACATGATGAACCTTTACTTCAAGTTAACACTGAAAATGTAAAAAATAAACAGCATTTAACCTCAATCAATGAATCTGATGATGAGGATGTTGAAGAAATTGAAATCAATGAAACTGAGGGGTTTATGTCTACGGGTACTTTTCCAAAGAAAGACTCTGAGGGGGCAAGCACTCCCGGTTCAGGGGTTTCCAATGGGTAGTATCGCCTCTTGGAATATAAGAGGGTTGAACCACCCTCTTAAACAAAAAGAGGTTCGATAGGTGGTTAATGATAACGATTTGAATGTATGTGCTATCATGGAATCGCATGTTGATGCTTCTAAACTGTTTGATACATGTAGGAAGATTTGTAACACTTGGAAATGGACGTCTAATGGTTCTTCTTTTACTAAAGGTACACGTATCATATTAGGTTAGAACTCAGACTTAGTAGATGTTATGGTTATTGAATAAACAAATCAAGTCATCCATGCTCAACTCACGTATAAGTTAGATAATAAATCAATGTTTTGCTCATTTTTTTATGCTGAAAACTACTACAAGGATAGACGAATGTTGTAGAGTAGTCTTGGTATTTACAAACAATTTGTTCATGGGAAACCATGGTTGATCATGGGTGATTTTAACTCGTCTCTTTACTTAGAGAATTCCTATTCTGGATCATGCACCATTCATATTGGAATGAGAGAATTTAAGGAGTGTGTTGATAATATAGAAGTAATGGACCTTAATAGCACCGGTTTGCATTATACATGGACACAGAAGCCAGAAAAAGGGGTGGGGATTCTTAAGAAGATTGATCGAGTGATGTGTAATATACATTTCCTTGATGAGTTTCAGGCTGCCCATGCTATTTTTCAGCCATATCGTGTTTCTGATCATTGTCCTTGTGTTGTCAAATTGCCAAATATTACTAGAGAAAAGCCTAAACCTTTTAAATTTGCAAACTTTCTTGTAAATAAACCTGGATTTCGTGATGCAGTCAGCTGTGCCTGGGATCAATAGATGGATGGCAACAAGATGTTTAAAATTGTGAAAAAACTGAAAGGGTTGAAACCAGCCATGTGTAAGTTACTGCAGTCACAAGGGAACCTTCATGCTCGTGTTACATCTCTCATATCAGAACTGGATGAAGCACTAAAGGTACTAGAGCGTGATCCTGGAAACACTCAACTAAGGGAGTGAGAAGCTAAATGCTTAAATGATTTTCAGCAAGCTATTATTCATGAAGAATTATTCATGAAACAAAAGTCTAAAATTGTGTGGCTAAATGTGGGTGATTCTAACTAAAAATTTTTCCACAATGCTGTTAAAAGTAAAAATCACTGGACTAGGATTGATCGAATTACAGATACTGATGGGGTTAGCCATGAAGGAGGCCAGGTACCTACTGCTCTTGTTAATCATAATACTAACTTCCTTGGTACAGCTAGTAGCTTGAACTAAGAACAGCTTCATGATATCTTTCACAATACTTTACCACCGGATAAAGCAAACAGAATGGTTCGTGAGGTTACACATGTGGAAATCAAAAACGCAATGTTTGCTATTGGTGATAACAAAGCCCCTAGACCAGATGGACTCTCTTTGGCTTTTTGCAAGAACTCATGGGATATTATAGGCAAAGAAGTGTGTGATGCTATTCAAGATTTCTTCACCTTTGGCAGATTATTAAAGGAACTTAACCACACTATTCTAGCCCTTATTCCGAAAGTTAATACCCCTTCTAGTGTGGGAGATTTTTGGCCTATCTCGTGCTGTAATGTACTTTATAAGTGCAATAGCAAGATCATTTACCAACTGAATAAAGGAATGTCTTGATGATATTGTGACCTATAATCAATCAGCTTTTATCCCGGGTAGGAAGATCTCTGATAACATTGTCCTTACCCAAGAGTTATTGCACAATTATCATAGAGAAGTTGGGCCTCCTAGGTGTGCATTTAATGTGGATATTCAAAAGGCGTATGACACGGTTGATTGGAACTTCCTTCATTACATTCTGTGTGGCTTTGGATTTCACTCTACCATTGTAACAACCGCCTTATAAATATTCTAATTAAGTTTCTTAAATCGTACTTTCGCCCCCTGAACGGCCAGACAGTTCGATTTGATTAAGTCCTCGACGTACTTTAGACGTAAAATATGTGCTTAGTTGAAGGTCAATTTGATCTTAAATCTTGATTTATGTGACGGATTATGAATTAATTCGATAAAATATGAGGGTTTGGTTCATAAATGTTCATGTCCATAATTGTCCTAGTGCAAAATGTTCACAAATAATCCTTTGGAAATACTTAGTGCATTCATTGGAAAAGGTATAAATAGAATATTGTAGTGTGAGAAAATTCACTATTCATTCATCACCTCCAAACACCACTCTCTCACTAAAAACACATAGTCAGGCTCTCCACCACCATTTTCACACACTAAAAATCACCATCTTGATTTTGGGTTGGTTAAGTGAAATCATTTGTACTTTTGGGTTCCTTGTGATGATCAAAACACGTTTCTAGCATCAAATCGCAGGTAATAACAACATCTTTTTGAGAATTTGACAAAAATAAAAGTGTACTTTTTATGTTCTTGTTCTTGATGATTTGGTCCGATTTTTGTTAAGAAATCGTGTTAATAATCAATGGCTTTGTATCTAAATATGTTTAACAACATTTTGATGAACAAATTTGAGTCATAACATGATTAAATTACAAAACCCATTTTTCGAATATGAACATAACTTGTGCTTGAAACCACCAAGTGATCATGTGTTAGTTTCATTCTGAAATCTGAAAATGTGATAAGAGAATAGTGTTATTATGATAATATATACTAATAAAATGTTCTAACTCGTTCCAAGATCGACTTAGACCTCTATAGATTTGATTTCTTTGTTGTTTGGGCTCGTGTTCATGTGCTTGAGCTGCCACTTTTGTTACTCGATGTTGTTTTGTGTGTGGTGTGGTCTAATGTTGATGCACATTCTGGGTAACTGATCATATGATCGGTTTCGCTCAATCTAATGATGAATTGAATCAGTCGCATTGGTGGTAGTGTTTGGAATGAAATGAAACGATCTCTTTTCTGCCTTATCATGAAACGATCTCTTTTCTCAAATGTAAAGAAACGATCTCTTTTGGCTAGCAATGTAAAATGATCTAAATGCTAGGCTAGGACGATCAGAACATCACATCCACAAGACGATCTCTATTTCAGATATGAAACGATCTCCTGCAAGATACTAAAACGATGTAAATAATGGGAACTAGAACGATCTAAATGTAGAGTTTATATATAATGATCTGAAACCATGAACTCTGAAACGATTTCTTGAACCTGAACATCAAAACGACCTAAATAAGGAGGACGATCTAAATGGAGAGGAATCCAGGGACGACCTAATTCATCTTGACACAAGGAACGATCTAAATCGACCCAAGGTAAAACGATCTCTTTTTGCTATGAAACCAGAACGACCTAAGTTCTCCTAGACTCTAAAACGATCCAAGTGACTTAGTTGAGGAATGATCTCTTTTGTAAAGCAATTCAGAACAATTTAAATTAATTATTGAGAAACGACCTAATTATACTTGTACGACCTAGTACATGAACATAAACTAGCATGCCTTTATACATAATTACAAGACTTGGGTATAACCTAATTACCTCACAATAATACACACCTGGAACTGTTTGAACTTCATTCTTACTACTGTTGTACAAAACCCTAATTGTGTACAGCAAATGATTATTGTAGCTAAAATTACTAAGGTACAAGTTCTGAGATCACGATAATCCGTGTACAAGTTCAATAACTAATCGGACAAAGTTAAGACTAAAGTTCACTAATAAAGTCGTGTATAGCTAATTAATAATTAGGTTGTGGGTTCAAAGACGTGCAAATTGAGTCCAGTTCGGGTACTTAAAGTTTGTTTTGAGTCAAAACGTTTTCAATTCATCAAGGGCCAAATCATCGGTTCATCAAGAACATTTTGTGGTTAAATAATCACCAAGTCTAATATATGTACGTATTATGTGATCAACAACGTGTACTTAGGTTTCTGTCAAGGTGTGCTTGGATTTCGATAAATATATCTTATCTATCTCTGTGCTTGTTCTCTGTGCTCGATAACTGTGTGTGTACCAGATCACTGTGAGTTCACTTATCCCCTTTTCGTACATTTTGTTCAAAGTTCTTTATCGGGGACTGAAAAGCATGAAAACTATTTTGTACTTATATATATATAAATATATATATACATTCATGAACTGTTCTACGTACTATAATATGATCGTATGAAAATACTTATGAAGTGATTCTGAATTGTCTTCTAAAGTGTATTTAGATCTTGAATGGGCAGGATCTAGAATATATTCATATTGCTATACATGTTCGTTGCTATGTACTTACTGATCTATGTATGAGTACTATTTTTTTACTGCTATCAATTCATATCCCACAGTTCAGGGAATGAACCGTAGGTAATCATGGACAGCGCTGTTAGGGTAGGCCCACCCTCATTCTCTACAGTTCTGGAGGATGCATATTATCTGTACTTGTTCTGATCTGAATCATATATTTAGCTTACTTGTTTACGTGAGCTTACTGGTGTATTATTGTTCATCTTTGGCCAATCGGGTTAGCAGTAATTATATACATACATATAAAGTACATTACTTGTTCTTAAACTGATCTTGCTATTACGAAGTACTTTTGATAAACGTACTGACCTTATGACTTGCTCTTATTATACATATTATTATTATCATGTATACCTATTAAGTACTTTATGTGAATATCACCAACTACTTTTGTAGTTGACCCTTTTGAACTTACATGCTTTTCAGGCTAGGCTATTAGATCCTTTAGCATAGGAGTCTTCCTTCTCTCAGCTCTTTCCTTTGGTGATTGTTCGTACGTTCAAGATCAGTAGCTGTGAAGACTTCCTTTTGCTCATTTCAGCTCAAGACTTGGTTCTGTAAAGACAATTGTTCTGTCTTCCTTGATATTGACTATTCTGGGTATATCCCGTGTTCTGTTATAACTTATGATACTTCTTACCTTTTTAATGTTATTAGCTGTGTTCGAACTTGTACTGTGCGTGCTTGTGCTTATCTGTGCATCCCGTATATTCCGCTTTAGCGGGGTGTTACAACCATGGTTGGCTGGATTATGGAATGTGTTTCTAGTGCTTCATTCTCTATATCTATTAATGGCAACCTACATAGGTATTTTAAAGGTAAGAGAGGTCTTCGACAAGGTGACCCTATGTCTCCCTACCTTTTTACTTTGGTTATGGAGGTTCTCACATTATTATTACAGAAAGGTGTTAGGGACTCATCGGGATTTCGTTTCCATAACAAATGTGGGAAACTTCGACTAGTAAACTTGTGCTTTGCAGATGATCTCTTTCTTTTCTCACATGGTGATATATGCTCAGTGAAAGTGATTATGGATGCTATCAATATATTCAAAGAACCTTCAGGTCTTGTTCCAAGTATAACGAAGAGTACGGTATTTTTTTGTCATGTAAATGACAATGTCAAAGCTTCTATTCTTAATATTATGCCTTTTGAGGAAGGAATTCTACCTGTTCGCTATTTAGGAGTGCCACTCATATCGACAAAACTGATATATAAGGATTGTAAAATTCTTGTTGAGAAGATGGAAAAGCAAATTACAGATTGGAGAAACAAATCCTTATCCTTTGCAGGTCGATTACAACTTGTCAAATCTGTCTTGGCTTTTTTGCATGTGTATTGGGCTTCGGTGTTTATACTTCCTGCTAAAATCATAAAGGATTTAGAGCAAACAATGCGAGGTTTTCTATGGTGCCAAGGACCGATGAAAAAAGAGAAGGCTAAAGTTTCATGGAAGGATATTTGTGTTCCCAAATATGAAGGAGGTCTTGGTATTGTAAGGATTGCTGAGGTAAACAAAAACCTAATGACTTCACATGTTTGGAGTATTCTCTCAAATAGAAACTCCATTTGGGTTGATTGGATTCACTATTATACACTCAAAGGGCACAGCTTCTGGGACGTTCCAATGGGAACCAATATAAGCTGGGGATGGAGGAAATTACTTCAACTAAGGGAGCTTATTCGACCACATATCAAAACTCAGATTGGGGATGGATTAAGTACACTTGCTTGGCATGATACTTCGAACGTAAATGGGCCATTATCCAGATACATTTCTCCAAGAACTCTTAGCCAGGCTTCTTTCTTGATCAACAGTAAAGTTGCTGACATAGTTTCAGAAGGCACTTGGAAGTGGCCAAGTGCTTAGTTTGATGTTTTTCCAGTCTTAATCCAAATCAGCCCGCTCATTCTTCATAATAATATGGCTGATAGTATCTCTTGGATGGATGGTGATAAATCCTTGAATTTTTCATCATCTGTGGTTTGGAACAAAATCTATACAAAGGTTGATGAAGTTGAATGGGTACACATGGTTTGGTTCGCTCAATGTATTCCTAGGCATGCATTTCTTATGTGGCTCATTCAAAGAGGGACTAAAGACCCACGACAAGCTGAAAAGTTAGGATGTGGGAAGTGCTACTAACCTAAATTTACTTTGTTGTTCTTTATGCAAAACATGTCCAGATTCACACTCTCGTCTATTTTTCCAATGCCCGTATTCGTCCCAAGTCTGGCGGCTAGTTAGAGATGTGGCTGGAATACAACAAGTATATTCAAGGTGGAGCGACATCAATAATTGGCTGATCCCTATCTCGAAGTCAAAAAAGATCGATGTTATCATTGGGAAACTCTGTGTTGCGACTGCTGCCTACTACGTATGGCAAGAACGGAATTGATGTGAAATTTAGGTGAAATACTCAGGGTCAGACTGAGTCAACTCACAAAACACAAGCACAACGGAGTTAAAAACTATTTTTGTAGGAATTTTCTAAATTTATAACAAAACACGCCCAAGCTAACTATAAGAACAAGTAATACAGCAGCAATGAAACAGTGCAAATAAACTGAAACAAGAACAAATAAACAAGGATAGATAAGAATCTAATACTTGACTCGTAAAGGACTGAACCACCAGAATCAAATACCAGAAACACTCCAAAACCACCACTATATTTGATAAAGGTTGAGCCACCACAAATACAGATAAAAGTAATGAAGATTTTGAGATCTCACCACAATAATTTATAAAGGCAAAGCTACCAAGATTACTGATAAAGGAACCACTTCAAACCACCAAGATCAAAGATCCATAAAGGTAAAGAAGATTTTCAAATGAATAAAAATCAGCTCTATCAAACTTTTCATAAACACACTCTGAGTTTTACAATGGATGGCAGCCTCTATTTATAAAGGAAATACAAGAGACAAGGAATATTCTACCCTAGACAACTAATACAAGGTTGTTATTAATCAACCAATAGGAATGGAGAGTACAATCTGCTGCTGTAGGGTAGTGGAAGGTTCTCTCTCTGGTCCCCACTTGTATTCTTCTTCTCCCACGATCAGGTGTCACCACAACAATACAAAAACATGAAACTGAATTCTTATCCTTATTCAGAACCATCTAGAACAGCCACATACACGTGTTAATCACATGACTTGACCTTATTATTGAAAGCATCAAAACAAATAAATGTTTGAAAATCCCAAGTTGATTATGCTCCAAGCCAACTCTGCCAATCTGACCCAGATTGGACGAATTTGCGAGCTGATCTTCAAACTTCCCCCAACATTTCAGTCTTCCCACTTAAGTAAGGTGAATCCTAGGGGGCAGATAGGATCACCAATCATCTTCCCAAAGTGTGCCATTGAGGGAAACATCATCATGGCCTGAGCTGAGTCCAGGCTAACTCGGTCTGAGCTGAGTTCAGGATAACTCAGGGGCAATTTCGTATCAGGAATAATCGAATGCTTTCAAATAACATTCGATCACCTGCCCAAGTAAAAGATGTTATCATTGCATTTTAAACAGAATGCACATGTGACTTGAATCCTACAGGATTGGAAACTACCTATCAAGGCTATCCAGTGAACTACGCCCACACATGCTCTCCTGTTAAGTCAAGTTGAAATTCTGGTTTTGTTTATTTCATAGTAAAATTACATAGTTATATGTAATGGTAGTTAGCTGATTCCTTTATGAGTTTACATATATACGACATGTCGTATGTATGAACTAATGTGATAATCTATCACATTACTTCTAATAACAGTTTTTGATATATAAAATCATCGGGTACCCATTACCCCAAAAAAAAATGTATCTGACTAAGCATACTTATTCTAAGGTTGATTAGAGTACCTTCACTCTTGAAGACTACTGTGATTGACTTTTAAATTTCATGCTCAGTAGGGTATATTGCACATGCCGGACTAAGCATAACTATTTTAAGATTGATTAGAGTAATTTTGATTCTAAAGTTACTGTGATTGATTTTCTATGTGTTATGCTCCGTAAGGCATATCGCAAGGACAATATTAAGCATGACTATTACAAGATTGATTGGAGTGACTTTGATCCAAAAGTCCCTATGATTGATTTTGTAACTTTATGCTCCATAAGGTTCTTGCTCAATAAAAGGGTTCTATTGCACGAGAGACAATAATTAGAGTTTTTCAGATTCCAAAGGGACTTGATTGTGTTCTTGGTGAACACAAGTAAAAATATGTATTATGACAAGGAAGAAGTGTAAAGTTAAAGGCATGAATTTGAGTGTGTTTAGTACACCTCAAATTAGGTCTTGTTTTGAAATTGCACGGAAAGTTAAGTTTGGATACTTAATGTTTCGGTCAAAATGGGTCAAACGGAATCATTTAATTGATGTATTTGACAGATATTTTGATTTGCAATTTATTAAGAATAATTGAATTGAATATGCTTATTGTATGAAATAACTCGATAATTGTTTAGATTCTAATCTTAAATGTGAGAATATATTGTATATTATCAATTAAATCTGTTTAAGTATTTTCGGAATTCATATATTTTCTTTTTTAGGTGAATGCATGTGTTGCATAGATCTTATGAGTTCGCTGATGTGGTTGCAGTTTTATTTATCTTATCCAGATGTGTGTCAATCGACAAGATAAAAATCACCAAAGTATATGAAAATTGAGTTTATCCAGTCCGGAATGGAGAAACCTCAAGCTTAAAATGGAAGCAGAGTATACTTAGACATCAACAACTCAGCTAAATTCAAACGGAGATAAAAATGATGACGGAGAAATTATCTAAGGGTGATTAATTTTGTATCATTTGTTTTTGTTGTATTTGAATTTATGTTACAGCATTGTGTGTGTCCAATGGCTGTCATTGTCAACACTTAAAGATGGTGCATTAAATTTCATTAATTATTGACAAAGTGGGTCATAATTTAATGTTTTTACTTTGCAAGATGTTTAAGTAGCGACAATTCTGAAGAATTTCTTTATTGAGAAAAATATGATAATGTTAATATGAAAAAGTGGTTTATATTACTTTCATCATGTTCTCTAAAGAATTCTTTTCGTTAATCATACCAGGTTCGATAAAATTCTTTGTGAATTTTAAATGTGTTAATCATGTTTGTGAAAGTTGACTTTTTGTAAGTCAAGGTTCCATGAATCGAAGAAGAATAGGTCATGTTTAATATGCAAAGTACACCAAGTGGACTCATATGTATGTCTCTAGCAAAACGGACTATTAGTACATATTGTAGTCAAGTGGGACTATGCCAAGTGGACTCATATGCATGATTTAAGCAAAATGGGCTAATAATGCATATTGTAGTCAAGTGGGATTAACTTTGTGTATTTTACACTAGTTTGATTTGCGTGTCTGTGTCAAATGGGATTCTATATGCGCATTTCATCTAGTTGGACCTATATGCGTGTTTGACCAAGTGGGCTGATATGCGTGTTTGGCAAAGTCGCCCAATATGCGTGTTTAGCCAAGTGGGTCGTCTATGCGTGTTCTGGTAAGTATGGGGTTTGCGTTTGTGTGACTATTTAAGGTTGAATACACGCATTTATCTTTTATTATTTGCGTGTTCCTTATAAAACTCACAAAAGCCTTTGCGCGTTCCCTGTACATTGTGCTCGACTTTTCCTTCGATTCACAAAAGCTTGTTGTTTGTGTTTCTAGACATCAGAAACTCAAAAATTAACACTTCTTGAACAAAGGTATATGATTAACAAGATTTCTATGTCCAAATTTCGAGTTCAAATGTCAAGATTTAGGGTTTTTATTTTCGGTCATAAAATCACTAAAAAGGACTAGATTCATGAAAATGACAAAGAAATGGAACGTTAAAACTTGTAAATCGGGCATTTCGGAAACTTTTGGTGCCATTTTCATGAGTTTTGATGTTCAAATAACTGGATTGAGTTTTGGAGAAGATCAACAGCCATATGCATGTTCTTGAGCCATATACGTGTTCTTCGTCTGCGTGTTCTTGGGAACTCAGATCTTCAAAATAAAAAATCATCCAGTTTTGCGTGACTTTGATGACGTCATCAAAGTCACACACGCATCTTGACCAGTCAACACCCTTTGCGAGTTCTTGTTACCAAACACACCCATTTGCGCGTTTGTCACCATTTGCGTGTTGTGGCACCATATGCGTGTTTCATGACTTGTAAAATTTTGTATTATTTAAAATTTTTAAAATAAGTAAAATATGAAACACCACTCGCATTGACTAGTCAAACCCGACACCATATGTGTGTGTATAAGGAAATTGTCGATTCTAGGACTTGTAAAATTTTCAAATTGGGAGAATTTTTAATTGGTCAAATTAGAAAGGACATGTGCCTTATGTTGTCGGATATTAAAACTTAATCATGTTTTAAAAGATTTTGAGAAAAGTGGTCTCACTTCTTGTGAAGAACTATTAAAAGTTTTAATTTCGACATGTTGTTTTTATAAAATATATAATATTTTAGCGAAATATGTAAACAAATGGTTTCTATTTCAAGAAACATAAAATAGTTTTATCATTCAACGTATATGTCATTGTTTAAAGTGGATAACACTTTCTGAGCCGATGAAACTAAGAGTTTCTGGGGCTTAGAAAGTGATTAAGGACTTTAAACCTTGACAATGCTTGTCAATAATTAAAATGGATAACACTTTCAGAGCCGATGAAACTAAGAGTTTCAGGGGCTTAGAAAATGTTTAAGAATTTTAATTTTGACATTGATCGTCGATAGTTAAGGTGGATAACATTCTTAGAGCCGATGGAACTAAAAATTCTAGGGGCTTAGAAAATGTTTAAGAACCTTAAGGATTGACATTATAGGTCGATTGTTAAAGTTAATAATATTTCTAGAGCCGATGAAACATGATGTTTCAGGGGCTTTAGAAATGTTTAAGAGCTTTAAAGTTCGACATGGTTCGTTGTTGCTAATATTTTGTTGTTTATATGTTTGTGCAGATGGCTGAAAGACAATTCCACAACAATCATAACTACTTGATTAACCTGGATGTCCACCAGGCGAATGCAGCAGAGTTTGTTCCTAAATAGGAGTTCTTTCAACGATTCAGAATTCGAAGGGTTCTCACTGCCAACCCTATGATCAGATTGACGTACCTTTGTCAATTCTGGGCCTCTACCAGATATATAGCTGGGGATAATGAGAGGATTGAAGCTACTGTGAACAATCAGGTCATCCACTTCACTCCTCAAGATTTGATCCAGATACTTGGATTGGGTACTGAAGCCCAAGAGGGAGGAGCTAATGGTTCCACCAGATACCCACTGGCACTAAGATATGGAGTCTACAGAAGAATGGGTTATGTTGGTGCTCCAAACCAAAACACCTTCACGAAGAACTGTATTCATGGGAAATTGAAGTTCTTCAGTCACGTGGTTTTGGTGGCTCTCAGCAACAGAAAGACCGGGTATGATAAGCTGAATATCGAGACCCAGTCCCAAGTTGTCTCCCTTGTGCTGAACAAGCCTTACAGCTTCTCTCGTTACTTCTTCAACGAGATTAAAAGGCAAATTGGTGCAGATGGAAA
This sequence comes from Erigeron canadensis, assembly GCF_010389155.1. NCBI lineage: Eukaryota > Viridiplantae > Streptophyta > Magnoliopsida > Asterales > Asteraceae > Erigeron > Erigeron canadensis. The sequence goes on from NC_057761.1 coordinate 14,483,004, forward strand.
CGAGCGCTTTTTGATGTATCCTTGGTTTGTCATGATGATCATCAACGCTCGTCTGCCCAATATTCCACAAGTGGGTCATGTCGGGCATGTAACTATTATGCCTAATCGTATATTTTCTGATAGTTACAAGTACATAGGTCCTCTCCCACCTCCAGCCCGACTGACTGACAGACGTCTCTTTGGTGCAGTCATCAATCTGGCATACATTGCACCGGATAATGATGGATTTGCCCATGACGGGTCAGATGTTAAAGGGAAATGTTACTGCAGCTCCACAACAAGTTCCCCAACAACCACCTATAGCACACCAAGTACAACAACAACAACAACCTCCCGTGCAACAACCCCCAGTTCATGTTGAAGAGGTCGATGACTTGTTCTTCCAAGTGGAACAAGGTCAAGGTAATGCTGAAGAAGCTGTGGAGGTTGCAGAACAAATGTTGGAACCAAATGATGTTCTAAATCAGGTTCAACATTTTGATGCTCATGCCGATCTAGATGCAGAGATCGAAGAGCTGTTCGAGGATCACGAGGCCGATGACACGGCAAGTAGTGATTCTCAAGCCATTGTGAGCAGTATAGAGCACAACTCCAGTGATGATGATGATGATGATGATGATGATGATGATGGTCAAGAGGACCCTCAAGAAAGAGCACGCAGGCTTAGACAAGAACAGCTTGCTACTCAATCTGAAAGGGAACTCAAGGCTGGTGCAGACTTTCATCCTGAAGAGGATGATGAAGAAGATAGCGAGCCTCTTCAGCCCAGGAGGAGAAAAAGGGCCAATGAAGGCACATCTGGCACTTAAAAGTCTCCGAGACTTAGTGCTGTGATGAGTGTGGCAGTTGAAGAGGGGTCGAGTCGTTTGTCTGAGCATGTGCAGAGAGATTTTGAGGAGGTAACTGCTAAACCTAGGGGAGGAGGTAAGGGATTGATGATGAGGCCACTGGTTGAGAAAGCAAGTTCAAGAATCAGACTTTCAGCTACAGGGTCTGCATTCACATCTTTCACCAGTGCTGCAACAACATCAGTGCCACAAACTACAGTTACTCTTCCGGTTATTGGAACTTCTGCAATCCATCAACCACATGCAGTTATTATCAGACCGTTTGCACCAAGACCAACTGCACCACCAACTATTCCTTCTCGACCATCGGTGATGTCTTCCCAAACCAAGCAGCTCAAGAACCGACGATGATGAAATATCTGGGTTGGTAAAGCAAGTGGCTGACATGAGAACTTTAGTTGCTGGCTTGACAGAGAATCTATCTAAGCAGGAAGAATCACATCGTGAGGAGCTTGAAGAGATGAAGGCTAAGAATGCCCAGCTTCGAACAAGGCAGGAGGCTCTACAATTGATCCAATCTAAGACAACCAAGCACCTGAAACAGATTTTCGAAAGATTGGAGAATCATACTGAAGTTATAAAGAGCCAGACTGTAGGTTTGACAAGCTTCGATGACGACTATGACCAGCTGAATGAGATTGATGGAAATCTAAAGTCTTAGGGGGAAATACAGCCAACCTGCAAGGATGATGCCCTTAGGAGGGAAAGTAGAGCGGACGAGGGAGATGATCCTGGCAGACAAAGAGAGACTTCAAGATTTCCAATGGGCACGAGGACTGCTATATCTCAAGGGGAGCAAAGCCAGCCTGGTGCTGCTGGTACCTCTCGAGCCCCCACAGCTGAAGAAAAAGGGAAAGCACCTGTCGATGCTTGTCCCGCACCAACTGGAGATGTTGGAGGTGGTGTCAGGAACGACCAGCTGGAGATGTAGGAGTTGGTTGCCAGAATGTTCCGATTCTTTCTGGAGATGATGTGATATCATCCGATTCTTCTGGTACTGATATCGCCTATTTTATACATAGTTATTTTACGCGATATCGTTTCTTTTATTTATTTTAAGTTTGTATTATTGTCACTTTTATAGACTTTTATACTTAATATGTGATTTTATATGATTATAGGTCTATAAGATGAAAGTTGGCGAAAGTATGTTTGGTGAAAGTATGTTGAATAAACATCAATTATGAGGAAATAAAGGTTGGAGCCGAAAAGAAAAAAAATACGTGAGACAATTTATATCTTGTACAAATATGAAAGGAAAAAAGAATTTCAAGTGGTGGTGGTCTCGTGGGTTTAAAACAAAATCGGCAGTGGACTACCATCAGAAACAAGACAAAAGTCAAGTGTTCATAGTTCTTATGGGCCAAGAGAATTAAATGGAAAGGGGGTGCTCACGTGGGTACTATGCCCAAAACAATTGAGGCCGAAATCAAACTAAGGAAAGCCCACATCTAATTGTTTTGAAGGTCGGTTAAGACAAAAACGTGGTCATGAAGTAACAAGTCCCTACAACTACATATATTATTCTTTGTAGAAACTTTAAAAAAATGAGAGTTTTGGATGTGAGTAGGAGGTCGGCTGCTAAGGATTTGGAGGAAGCCATCTTTCGAATAAACAAATCAATCGATCTATCAAAAATTAAATACAAAGAGGAGGGATTCGAGGTGGCAGGCGAGCTAGAGGTCGGCTGGTAGGGAGTGTCGGTTTTTCGAGCAGCCGCCAAAAGAGAGTTCGTGAGGAGGGTTTTTGGCTTTCGACTTAAGCAGCTGCAAGGGACAAAAAGCCAACAAGTACTTTTTGGTTTCGAATTCGAATTCAACAGCAAACCATATTCTCGTTCGACTCTAAAACTCTTTTTATATTACTTAATTTAGTTGATTTAATTGCAAAACTTTATTACTAAAATTATTATTATGAATTATATTTATGTGGTGATTGTTAGTTTTATTTGTGTTGTCATGTGTAGCTAGATTTTTAATCATCTATTAATAATTTAAGTTGATTTGATTTAACGTTGTGTAGTAATCTTAACTTATTAGTTCTTTGTTATTTAACTCTTAATTGCGGATAGTTTTTGCATGATCTTAGTGGTAACTTAGGTTGTGTAGAAGTTATTTTGATTGCTTCGTTAGAAGTGATTGTTTCTATGACGGGTACGGTAGAAAGTAATTAATAGTTAATAAGAGTTAACGGGTTAATAATTGGGTACAATCAAGAGACACAATTGTTATCTAAATAACCAAAACAATTAGTTGGCTAGGAAAGTTATGAAAGGCGTCTTGGGGTACCGGTCTTAGTAATGGAACTAGTTAATTAAGGGAATTGAATAAAGTAACGAACTTGACGGGTACGGGGTGAGTCTTTGTTTAGTTCTCGGTTATTAATTAACATATTTAAATTGGTTCTTCATTTAAGTGCAACCTAAATAAGTTATGTCATGGAGTCGAAGTAGATGATCTTTTAATTAATATTGATATTAAAATTTCTCTTTTCAATAAATTCTACGGAATTTCTAACTCGTTTTAATTTTAAACTAACTTTTCGAAATCCAAGGTGACGGGAGTCTTTAAAATCCAAAACTATTTTTAAACTGCGTTAAACTCGCTTGCTCAAAATCAGTCTCTGTGTTCGATCCTGGACTTACTGATAGTTTTACTATACATGATAAGGTACACTGCCTGTGTGTAGAAGTCTAACTATTAGTATTTTCTTGTTTATAAATTTAAGACTAGGTTTTACACATCAGGTACCTTGAATCTGAAGAACGAGATTTTTCTAATGTTCAGACACGATAACGTGGCATATCAAAATGTAATGGCCGACATGATCAAGCCAAAGGATCCTGGATCTAGGGCGGATCAAGAAAAAGCTCAAAGACTTGCTGCAGGCAGAAGCAGGGATTCACCGACAGAGTCCGACTCAGATTTTGAGAAGGAAGCTCAGGTCGAAAGGAGAAAGAAGAGCATAAGAGCGTGAAGAACTTCTGAAGTTACTGAAGAGGGTTTTTGGCCACCACTTAGGATGACAGACGAAAGACTTGAAGGCCATATCTAGATGTTGATGTGAAGGGGGAGACTGTTAGTGCATGATTCTCAGTGACATTAGCATTCTAGATATGTGTAGTATATTTATTTATAAGTTCAAGTCTTGTAATTATCTTGTAATTACCGTTTGTCTTAATATTACCTTGGCATATTTTGTTGAGCCAATTGGGATCCAACTTATGTTTATATGTTTGTTTATTATTTGTATTTTGTAGGTTTTAGACATAACATATAAAGAGTCGTTAAGTTAATATTGTTTATGCGTATTAACAGCCGTTGAGATATTAACTTAATGTACTTCCAGAGGGAAGTTAAGATAATTGTGTTTCTGCGTATTTACAAAAGTATAAACATTATCTTATATACACACTTCCAATAGGTAATATAGACGACATTGTTTCTGCGTATTTACAGCAGTTGAAATGTTATCGAAGGCTAATACTAGTTCTACGTATATTTATAGCTGTTAAAGCATTAGTTGAGTTAATGTCGGTTCTGCATCTTGACAGCAGTTCAGGCATTAACTCAGAGTACAATGTCGGTTCTGCGTCTTGACAGCAGTAAAGACATTTACTCACCATATCCTAAGTGTTATTTGAGGGTTCTTAGGAACAAGTAAAGGATTTTCTTGTTCAAAGTAAGAACACTCAAATGGTCATTTGAGAGTTTCTAAGAAACAAGCAAGAGTATGCTTGTTCTCAAGAACTATCAAATAGTTTGAGAGTTTCTGTGGAAACAAGCAAAAGTATGCTTGACCACAAAAATACTCAAACATTTTGTGTGTTCAGGGAAACACGCAAAATAGGCCAAAACCCTAATGGGCCTTGACTATAAGAAACACACATATAGTATTGGGCCTGCGCGTTTTAGAACACGCAAAATGCCATTTGCGTTTTCCTAGTCACTTGCCAATAAATAGAGGGTGTGTGTCATGCGTATTCCAACAAGAGTGTAGAGAGAGAAACGAGCAAATCCTAGAGAGAGAAACTTAAGAACACGCATAAGCTTTTCTTGTAGGTGATACTCGTCTTGTGAACGAACCGCAAACACACACCCGCCCCCCCAAACGGCTCGTAGACTGCAGATTACCACGTGTTTGGTAAGGTGCGTCCGGAGAGCCGTTCTCGGAGTGTTTATCATCACGTAAAAGGTATATATATATAGTGATATATGTATATCATCTACAAGTAGATATATAAACCGTGGGTTATCTCGAGGAATTTCCGCACCTCGACATATCCTTAAGTCGATCTCTGGTTAGATAAGAGTACAAGACCCAGGGAACTTACAAGATTCGAACAAGTCCGTCCTTAGGGTCTCTTTGTATACCTAGCCTACCTAAAGCTTCTAACTTGGGATAGGTTGTCAGAAAGTTTGCTACACGGGTCTCATCAAAAGTCACGGGTTTTCATAAACGCTTTAAATGATGTCACAAAAATGCAAGTACTTAGCATTATGCAATGTTGGGTATATTTCCGTACGTGAGTCAAGTTAAGTCACTTTGAGTGTGAGGAATCACAGACCTGTCACCGCTGACTTGATTCTTAAAGACTTTCTTCCTATACTCACCAAATGTCTTAATCTTAGTGCTTGTGTCGATTGTGAGAAATATCTGAATGTGGGTCACTAAAGTTCGCAAACTTGAATATTAGACTACTCGGGTTATATGGTAACTGTCCTTGGCCAGGGTATGCTGAAAGTGTTACAATAAAAAAGGAAAATGGAAGTACCGAGTGTTTAAGAGGACAAACATATTGGTAATCATTGATGGATCACTGTACATAACTAATAATAAGAGAATTGTTTCTCACTTGTGGCCTTATGTAACATGCTAAGCTGATCTAATCTGCAGTAACTTTAGCTCTAGTAACTATGTTATTCTTTATGAAAAAGATATGAGTGAAATGAGAAGCTTGATCTATGGATTGTCTGAGAACTTCAAAGAAGAAGCTACCAAGAACAAAGCGCTTACTGATAAGATGTACAAGGCAGAGGTTGTTGTGTCTAACATGTACAAGAAGTACTTGGCACTTGATGACAAGGTTGTCAAAATGGTAGACGCATTGATGAAGGGATTCAAGATTCCTGATGAGAAGATGCATGAGCTGATTGAGAACTATATGAAGTTGAGAGTTGAGAGAGATAGCTCAGGCTGAAAGGGTAATGAGTTAGCTAAAGCAAGGCATGACGATGATCAAAATGAAGATCCTGATTCTGCCATAGCTATAGAGGAGCTAGGAGGTAACTGTGTTGAAAATAGAAATTCAAGGGGAATCTAGCCAGGATGGTGTTGTTGGCAAGGCAACTTGTAAAGCTTTAGAGGCTCAAGAACAGGTGTTTACAGAGATAAACATGGTAATTAAGTCTGATACACCACAAACCAAACCCCTTACCAAAGATGTTGAGGTTGATCGATTAGAAAAGGGTAAGGGTTTGGTAGAGCAGTCCGTTGTTGTTACTCATGATGCTGAGAATGTTGGTGCTCAAGATAGTGAGTCTACCGAAACCGACTCTACTACAGGTACTTTTACCGAGTCAGAATTGTATCCTACAGTTGTTCAAAGACTGGAGAAGAGACTTGGTTATGATCCAAAAGCTCATATAAGAGCTAGAGCAGAGATCGGGGATTATGTTGATCCAGGATCTATGAGGGATCAAGAAAATAGGAGGTTAGGTATTACCCATACTCATTCAAAGTCAGAATCAGAGTCAAATTTTGAGACTGAAGAGAAGTAGAGCAAGAGCAAGAAAAAGCAGAAAAAGTAGATTGATGACAAAGACATATTTTTTTTTTACCTCTAGAAGTAATAGTCAAAGGGGAGTCTGTAAGTGCACGTATATGTTAATAGAGTCTATATTGTTTGGTCTTATGTTGTAGTACGTCTTTGGAAAGTAATTGTCATTAATGAACTTCATATTATGCATAGAATACAAGATTAAGTTTAAGTATTGAATTTACCTGCTTAAGTATGAATTGCGACCTTGCAATTTATAGGACCATCATTACTCATAAATATAAAATTCTTCAATTTATTTTTAACTACACGAAAGATATAAAACCATAACTTCAAAGCCAAGTGTGCACAAAATCACAAAAATAAATCACTGGTAACAAAACTTTGAAACATAAACTTACCATCACCATTGCTTTATCATTATGACGTCATATTATGTAATAACACGATTTCTGCTCTAGATTCGATCTCAACAATGTGGATGTAAGTGTGTGTGTGTTCTTGGTGTGTTTAGTGTGTGTATTGAGAGAGAGTTTGTGTGTGTGTGTGTTTTGATACGGACAGAGGTGTAAGAAAATTATGAAGGTTGTTATTAAAAATAGTTATATGTACATGTATATATATGATGCCTAAGGAATGAGGAGTATTTATACTATAAGTCCTTACACATGCTAAACTTTATATTTAGCTCCTCATCCTTAGTTATCATATATCTATGATTTAACAACAAGTAAGTCCACAATCTTAATTACAATTTATCACTATTTTTTGATTTCTAACATTCTCCCCCTTAGTGATATATTGTAATGGATGAAGTACGTGTTATTTTGTCTTGTATGAATGAAGTAGATGAGCCCGGTGGTGAAGTTAAAACATAAGGTAATTCTCAATGTTCTTAATTGAACAGAGAATAAAAAGTGTGTCTTGAATCTTTGAAAATTGTTGAACCAAGAATCAGAGTTGTCTTTTGAAATGCGGAAGGTATAAACTTGGCGTTGGTTCTTCAATCTTCGATTCTTGAGTGAAAATTGTTTTCTTGGAATAAAATATCAAAAACTTGTACTCTCCCCCTTGATGTATGCATAGGAACATTCTTGAACAAGTGTAAATGAACAATTTGAAGATCTTGAATGAAATCTGTTGATGAAGACTCTTTTGAAGCTTTACTTCTTGGTCTTGAATCTTCCAATCTATTTTCAACTTTTCGTAGCTTTGATCTTTGTTACATTTAACTTGAACACTTTAGAGAGTAAATATTTGAATGAAATTTGGGTAAATCTCTTATGAAGTGATCATGCTCCCCCTCAATTCATGAGTATAAACATTTTGGAGCATCTTTGAACATTTGTTCCATCTTGAGATAATATCCTCTCATCATTGGCCTCATTCTTATCTTTGTAATCATCTTGATTTTCTTTTTCAAGTCAAGAACTCAGTCGACAAAAATCCAATGAAAATCTGAGCTTAATTGACTGAAATTCCATTAATTGTAAGTTTTTCCATTAATCCCATACATCCTTAACTCTAGATATTCTATCTTATCTTCATCCCTAACCTCCATACACTCACTACAGCCTTCTCCCTAACTCCATGTTTGCACAAATCAAGCTCAAAATTTTTCTCTTAATCAATCATAATCGTTTTCTCCCCCTCATAATAACAAAGTTAGGAACCAATGTCATTATGCAAACATTGATTGATTAAATACTAAAAGAAACATCATAAGTTAAAACGAGATTTGCATGGAGAAATATCAAGCATCAACTCATCAACCCAAACCATTAGCCCTACCCAAAGGATCCTAAGGGTAACTAAAATGTAAGGTTGAAGTTGTTGGTACAAACGTTATAGAATGGTTTTGGTGGTTTTTATGTTTGTGAGAAGAGAAATGGAAAAACCGGATAAGAATGATTCATTAACATGTTCAAAAATCAAAAGGATTAATGAATTGACCGATAGAAATGTATAACATTTTTCAGATTTCCTATGTAACATTGAGACATGCACAAAGCAATGTTCTTAAATAGTTCGGTCTGCAGCTTTTCAACCACTAGATTGCTCCAAAGAATATAAATCATGGTTAGTATAGCCGAAGCATTCGATAACCACAGCTTCTCGTTCACTCGATAATCACATAAATGCAATTATGAGACCTACGTTCAATGTTGGAAAAGATGTTAGCATTGGTAGGATTTCCATTTGATCATCGTGGAATATCAATGATAATATCACTACAAATGTTCCGGCTATATCACATAGATAAGCAATAATATCACAAAGATATGACTCGAATATGTCTTAAGAAAATGAATATGATCAAGCACGATAGCTCTAGACACAACGTGATCAAATGAAGTCAGGGACTGGAGCAAAATGTCTCCCTTTTTCAATATCAACATCTTCCAAATGAAGAGTCAATAGAAATGTGAAAATCTCCGTGAGAAATGAAACAAGTATTTGTTAAGAAACACTTGAGTGGTTAGGTAATGATGTGCATCGCTTCACAGGGTCCATGAAGTCTTTATCAAGATATCAACAAATGACATCCGATAGACATGTGTTTTACCGGGCGATTTGAGAAATTCAGGGAAGGGTATCATTTCTTTTAACCTTTTTCTCACAACATATCACCATAACCTCTCACTTTTCGACTTTACTTCCTCCATCCTATTTGCACGAAATCATCATCACTCAAAATACCCTTACAATCTAATGAAAGAATTGAATACTCCGGGGTTAGAACTCATCGGCGATGATGAAGTTCATGGAGTGAACGAATCGCTCAAGTGTAAACTAATCTCCGAACTTCAATCGATGAAAAGTCATATGAAAAACATCAAATGTGTGTATGAAAAGATTTAATAACACATTTGAAGTTTTGAAAGTTTTGAAATCACAAACTCCCCCTTAATCTATGCAAAAGTAGATTAAAATTTGTTTTCATAGAAAGGTGAAGCAAAAATTGGTTTTTGTGAAATCAAAAAGAGTAAAATCTTTGTTGTGATATATACAGAAAAATTTGAGAGTCTAACGTGAACAAGATTTTTCAAATTGAGAAACACAAAGTTTTGCTTCATCAACAATGTTAATAATAAGAATACTAAGGAGTACACAAAGGCGTTCGATTCTTAGTATCTTATATCAACAAGTTGGATGCAATCAAACATTTAAGAAATTTTGTTTTGTAAGCAATCAACTGCTATGACACATACATTTTGATATAAGATCACTTGGAAGTACACAAAGGCGTTCGATTCCTTGTTCTCTTATATGAATCTATATGTATAACAACAGAATCTTAAAAATGAAAAATTCATGAAGTCTTAAAATTTGATAATTTTAAATAAAGTATTTGAAGAGCGGGTTACATACAGAGTATATGTAAGCCTTTTTTGGAAATAAATAAAAATATGAAGCATGGGTTATACACAAAGTATGTATAAGCCACTTTGATATAAATAAATCATTGAAGCACGGGTTACATACATAGTATATGTAAACCACCTGAAAAAGAAAAAAAATTAAAGAAAATCTTTTTGTTATTTTTTAAAATTTTATACTTTTGTATTTGATTTTTGTCTTTTCAAATTTTGTATTTTGTTTTTCAAAAATGTATCAAGAACAAAATAAGTTAAGGTTCAAGATTTAACATGCCAAGTTTGGAGATAAGAAAATTAAACCTCTTTTCGTCCAATGGTTTGGTGAACAAATCTGCAACCTGTTGTTGGCAATAACCCTTTGCAACTAGTCGAGCTTTGTTCCTTACTAACACTCCATTCTCATCCTTCTTGTTCTTGAAAATCCACTTTGTTCCAATAGGTTCATCTTTTCTTGGATTTGGAACTAATCTCCATACTTTCAGTCTTTCAAATTGAGCGAGTTCTTCTTGCATAGCTTTAACCCATTCTGGATCTCGAAGAGCTTCAGAGACAGTTTTGGGTTCAATGTTGCTAAGAGAAAGTGCAACAAGACATTCGTTTACTGAAGTACGAGTAGTGACTCCGGCTTGTGGATCTCCAATAATTTGATCTGTAGGATGATCTTTAAGTATACGTGACCATTTGCGATCATGAGGAAGAGGATCTTGTAGATGGACATCAACATCATCATCATTAAAACCTGAGTTTTATTGAGAGATGGAATCATAGCTTGGTAGAACTGTTTCCTCGTAAGATGGATGATCGAAATCAAGTGGCACATACACATATGGAGTGTTCATCGGATTGGGAGTCTGAGTAAACTGGGTAGGTTGTTCTTGAACATTCACTTGAGAAGAATTATTAGGAGAGGGTGGTGAAGAAGAATCATTAGAAGAGGATGAAGAACTACTACTAGAAGATGTAGCACCTTGCTCAGAAGAACTTGATGATGATTCATGATGGTTGTCAGGAACTGGATCATTGTTCGGAATTGGTTCAACGATGACTTGAGGTTCTTCATCATGAATCGGTTTGGAATTGTAGAATTATTCAAAAAGAATATCTAATTCATCACTTGTTGGAGTTGGAAACTTCTAGAATTTCGATGCTAAAGTAGAAGTTCTTGATGAAGTACTTGAAGCACTTGGATCATTACTTGTTGGTAGCAAACTGTCTTGTTCAAAGATCATGCCCGACATCTCATCAAACCAAACATTCATTGTTTCTTGAACTGTATTTGTTCGGCGATTGTAGATTCGGTAGGCAATTGATGTCTTGGAATAACCAACAAAGTAACCTTCATCACCTTTCTTCTCAAACTTTCCAAGATTCTCCCGATCATTCAAAGTATAACAAACACACCCAAAGATATGAAAATAGTTGATGTTGGGTTTGCGTTTGTTAACAACCTCATAAGGAGTCTTCTCAAAACGCTGATTGATAATGGACCGATTCTGAGTGTGACAAGCAGTGTCAACAGCTTCAGCCCACATATTGGAAGGCAACTTGGAATAAGCAAGCATTGTTCTTGCAGCTTCCACTAGCGTTCGATTTCTCCTTTCAACGACACCGTTTTGTTGTGGGGTACGAACTGCAGAGAATTGGTGAGTAATGCCCTTGGATTTACAAAACTCATCAAAAACGGCATTCTTGAACTCAGTACCATTATCCGAACGGATGTAACGAACTGGAAGTTGAAGATTTACTTGGGTAGAGGTGATGAAATCAATCAAAATCTGAGTTGTTTCATCTTTGGATGCGAGAAAGTTGACCCAAGCATATGTTGAATAATCATCAACAATAACCAAGATGTATTTCTTCCCATTTTGGCTTTGTACTTTCATCGGCCCACAAATATCCATGTGAAGCAAATGAAGAGGTGCTAACGAATTTCGAGATTTCTTTGGTTTATGAGAAGCTCTTTTAATCTTCCCAACAGCACAAGAAGCAAACATGCTCACTCTCATACTTATAGTCTGGCAAGCCTTCAACAAGATGCTTGTTGACCAAAGTATTGATAGTTGGAAAATTTAGATGAGAAAGCCTTCTATGCCACAACCAAGAATTCTTTGACGTAGCCTTTGAAATGAGACAAATATTATCGGTTGGTTGGTTATTATCGAGATTAACGGTAAAAAGGTTATCATCACGGTCACCACAAAGAATGTCAACTCCATCTAGAGTTTGGACTTTGCAAAGAGATTGTCGAAAAAGAACGTGAAGATTGTTGTCACAAAATTGTCCAACACTGAACAAGTTATGACTTAATCCTTCAACATAATGAACTTTCTTGATGACAATTCCATTACGTTCAATGTCTCCAGAACCTAAGATAGGAGCGAAATTGTTCCCAAATCGAACAGTTGCCATGAATCGTTCGATAAAGTTCTTGAGCAATGCTTTATTGCCAGTCATGTGTTTTGAACACCCGGAATCAAGTATCCAAACACAGATGGTTATTTCCTGTAATCAAAGAAATTTAACCGACTTTAGGTACCCACTTGAAGACGGGTCCTTTGTGGTTAGTTAACACAAGCAAGGTATATAACTTAGGAATAGCATTTAAACATGCTTTGGAATCAACATAAGCATTAACAAGCACATCATCAATAAGCACATTTGGATAAAAAGTATGAACATTCACACATGAATTAAAAGTCACATGTCTACAAGCATTCACACCAATCACACGAGAACATGAATTAACATTGTTTACAACCACACAAGGCCTTGCCTTGGCACCATTAACATTGTTTAACACAGAGGTCTTAAAAAATGAATTGTTTGAACTAAAAGAAACATTCTTCTTGTTACTACCAGCTTTTCTCCTTCGCCTTTTCTTCTTTTTCTCAACATTAGTGAACTTAGGTACTAATGACTTAGCTACCCATTTAGTATCACTAATTAAGCTCTTTCCACCTTTTGAATTGACAATAATAACACGATTTCTGCTCTAGATTCGATCTCAACAATGGTGGATGTAAGTGTGTGTGTTCTTGGTGTGTTTAGTGTGTGTATTGAGAGAGAGAGAGAGTGTGTGTGTGTGTGTGTATGTGTGTGTTTTGATAAGGACAGAGGTGTAAAAAAATTATGAAGGTTGTTATTAAAAATAGTTATATGTACATGTATATATATGATGCCTAAGGAATGAGGAGTATTTATACTATAAGTCCTAACACATGCTAAACTTTATATTTAGTTCCTCATCCTTAGTTATCATATATCTATGATTTAACAACAAGTAAGTCCATAATCTTAATTACAATTTATCACTATTTTTGGATTTCTAACATATTAACATTGAAATCAACCTACCTATATTCCTATAATAAACACATCTTATTCACATAAATGATTTAAAAGAAAAATCCCCTTACCTATAATGATACGGTGCATGGAGAAACACTAGTAGACACATATATATGGTAAACTATTTCTAATTATTAACATCGAATTCAGTGTTTTCATGTTAATTATTTCTCATAATGGTATTTTATACTAAACGTTTTGTCTTCAACTGTTTATGCCTCAACCCATTCTAAATCTAGTTATATTGTTTAAAATTAATAAAATACGGAGTAAATGCTAAAAATATTCATACGTTGGATTTAACAACCGCAAAGCCCATCACCTTGCTCTTTTACCTTATCTTTCATGTCGACCATGTAATCATGTTCAACCGGAGGTCGACGTTAAACACCCTTCGGGTCAATATCATTATTACCGTTTGAGACAAGGTCAATTATAATATTATTGAAACTAGAGAAAGTGCCCACGCGTTGAAGCGGTGAGATGGTGGGGATGATAGGTGATGTGTCATTTTTTTTCTTTTAAATTTATAATGTTGTACAAATAACTATCTAGAAAACACTCACTAACGAGCAGAGAACCCGGCCAGTATAGTATAGCCTTTAATCCTGATGCCTCTGTTTCTGACTTGTATGATATTAGGCCTCAAGGGATGTAGACTTATTATGCTCCAGTATATTTTGAATGACCTTTTGTATGGGGGAATGATATCCCTTAAAGCATTCCTTCTTTAAGGGAATGTCTCACACACCAATGCTTATGTACTTCAATCATAAGGAGCGAGTAATTTATGCATTAGGTTCATGGGTCATTAGCTCATGATTATTTTGAAAAGTCTTATGGGCGTCCCCTTAACAATTCAAAGATTTATAGAATATTCTATGCGCATTTATAATGTTACGATCGTTTTTATTTATTTGGAAGCTTGTAAGTAAGTACATAGAAGGAGGATTTTACAAAAGAAGATTTGTATTTTTCCTAGCTGCTACTTTTGTGCTGCCCTATTTGCTCCGTTAACTTGGCTTATCCCGAGAGGAGATTATACTCCAACCGATCTTGATGCCTTTCGAAGTCTTTTTTCGTCCTCTTCATTCTCCGTTTCTCCGGAGCTTTCTTCACTTTCTGCTTCGAAGGATCCTTCTCCTGTAGTGGGCCCCAGTCGTCCCCTAGGGCCCTTCTAGATAACTCTCCGGTTCCGTTTATACAATGGCACGGAGGTCTCACCCTTTGTGTCTGTAGTGATTGGGGAGATCATCATTTGCATTCCTCCATGAAATTTGTACTGTACACAACCATGTATTGTGGACACAATCATGTGAAAGGGCGAGTTTGCTTTTATCACAATTGCTAGTAGCTTCGCGGTTCTTCGCCATGGGCAGATCCCCTAGAGGGCAGATCCATTCACTGGCAAATCCTATTACCTCAGTATCTAGTGGCATAATTGTTTCTCTCCCACTTTCGGTGTCCACTTGTACCTTTTTTAGGCAAACACTACCTATGTTAGCATTTATCAGCACCGGGTCCATTGAACCTTGATCCTCCAAACCACCGAAGTAATAATGCTCGGGACCTTTTCTGATCAACGTGTTTGATAGTATTCTTCTTCGGTGTTCGCCTGGCTCTGGTTCATCGAAGCTCGGTCTGGTTCTCTTTACCAGGTGGGATAGCTTATTTCTCTTGCAGCATCGTCTATCTGTCTCAATAGTTCTCTGCAGTAGAGATATACATATTGCTTTGATCTATTTTGGGTTGCTTTGATGGAATTTGAGCAGGTTAATACATTTGATGGCTATAGCGCAACTCAAGTGTGGGGGGAGCCCCTTGGATTCTCTTCTCATCTATTCTATGGCATCAATGTGTTGATTGTGTGATGGTGTGCGTATGCTGGCAGTAAGTTCAGCGCCATATTTGTATTGCTATGTTTGATGCACACACTACTCTCGCACCTTCCGTTTTGGCACAAGTTGTTTATCCCGCCAACCAAAGTGTCCTTCCTATTTCGGAAGTGCCATTTGTGACACGGGGTCGATAACTTGTTTCAAAACGAAATGTATCCTCATTCCGGTATGTGCTTTTATTTTTCTATGTCGCTTACCCCTATTTACCTTTGTTTGACTGAATATGGCCATTGAGGGCATTGTCCATCTTAAGTGTGGGGGGGGGGGGTGGCAAATAGGTTTAAGCTACCGGGTATATCACTTTTGTTGTTTTATCATTGAGATGTCTATCAGTTTTGTTGATATGTCCCTCTCGTAGGCCTTTGGATTCTATCTAGGTTTGAGTCTCTCTTTTGAGCTCTTAACTGTGATGTGCATGTTTGAAACTGGTGCTATCAATTTGGCGGGATAATAGAAGTTGATATTGATTTTTAAACTTGAGTGAACTTGTCCGTGTGGTAAATTGCTTTTGACACTTAATTGATTACTTATTAAGCAATTTTACTACAAAATGTTTCCTTGACAAAAATTTTTAATTGGCGAAGTGTGTCCGGTTACTTGGCTAGTCCTTCGGGATTGATAACATTACTTGCATACTCATATATATCCAAAACACCCAATTGTGAGATTTCATCAGGTGATGGATTTGGTTTGTTTGCTTCGTAAATACGTCACTCTCTTAGGCTCTTGGGTTTGTTCAGGGGTAAGGGTTTTCATTTTGATGCCCTGGATTAAGATGTGCGTGTTTGAGGTATTTCTAAGCCATGTTCGGGTTCTTTTCTTGATAAGAGTATACCGGTGATGTGTTGATTCTAGAACTTGGCCTGGTGATCGTGACGAGTACATTGGATGACGAATTGGCATTTAGGTTTGACCATACTTTTTATTTCCTTCTTTTCATTTTTCTTTTGTATATCCATATCCCTAATATACTACCTTACACTTATACTTGTCTATATTCACACAATTTTCTTCTCTTTTATACCTTAGCAACATATACATCACTGTAACTCAACCTTTCCACTGTATAAATCCACTTATTCATGTAAACTTTACCTTATTATACCGTAGTCTAATCTTGGAGGCCATTGATTGTCATTGGTTTGTTTGGATGGTTTGGGAGATTTTCAATGGGTTGATTTGTGGAATATTCTTTTCTATGAGAATATTTTAATGGGTTAAGTTATTGAAGATTGTCTTGGATTGTTCAAACAAAGAAAGTGAAGTGTTATAGGCATGTTTATCATTGTAAGAGGGTATCTACTAGTAGAGTAAAAATGGTTCAAAAAGAATAAATAGAATTGAAAAACAGAAAAAAAAAAAAAAAAAAAAAAGAAAGGAAAGGAAAGAACTTGGGCTGCTAGTAGGTATGTCTCAATTTTAAATGTCTAGAAAATTGTTGTATCATTAATTTTGGAAGATTTGGTTGATTATAAGTTGTTTGAAGTTGATACACCACAATGGTGTCGGGCTCGCTTGGTACTTTGGAGGTGTTCTCGGGAAAGCATCTTATGGGTTAGTGGTTTGTTGGCAATCAATGGTATGGGTTGATTAGACTAATTTGTTCATCTTCATTATAACTTATACTTTAAACTCTTACCTTTCACTTTAAATCAATAAACTTCCCATATCCTATTGTACATATTCCTTATACATAGTTTAGTTTACAACCAACCTTAATGCCTATTTTGACGATGTACTTGATCCTTGCGCCTTAATGGTGGAGTGACGATCCTGGTTCAAGCTTATGGTAAAAGAGTATACATCACAACTGAGCTATGAGTGTTTCTTCATATATTCAACCCCGAAAGTAAGTTTGTTGGAGTAGAATGATATTGATAGGATCGTTTGTTTTCATTTATGCTTAGTTGATAATCGTGGCTTGCGGATTGTTCATTTAAGATTAAAACTGCTTCACCCATTTTCTGTCATTTGACATGCTTGGTGTTGTTTCTTTTTAATACTTGTCATGTGTTTGATAGTTTGATTGTCAAGGATTACTTTTTCATAAATTCTGGATTTGCTTGAGGACAAGCAATGCTCAAGTGTGGGGGGATTTGATGTGACTAATTTATACCCATTACCCACATCATTATTGGCCATTTTGCTATATGTTTTAAGTTGTTTTTGTATGCATTTGGCGCGTTGATGGTGTTTGTTAGTGTTTACAGGTTCTAAAAAGGTTACGCGTCCATTTGGTACATTTTTGGGTGATTATTGGCCAGGAAGTACGTTATGTTGATGAGAGTTGATTTGAGTGGATGAGACGACAGAGCTTAGCAAGTAATCGAGACCGAAATAAGTTGGTTCTATACAAGCTCGTGACTGCGCCGCAGTGGAAGTTGCCATGCCCACTGCACCGCAGTCCTGATCCACGGAAATTAATGGACAAACCTCCACTGTGCCGCAGCGGGGATTGCTAGGAGTTGACTGCGCCGCAGTCAAGTAAAAAAGAAAGGAGGCCCTGGATTCACACTGCGCCGCAGTGGTGATCACACGAACCACTGCGCCGCAGTCAGCCGAAGTCAAGGTCAAATAATACCTCAATGCGCCGCAGTAAGGGAAGGCTCAACCCCACTGCGCCACAGTGGGTGCATAGGGGAATCATACCTGCCTTGTTTCTGCATCAGATTTTGGAGGAGTATAAATAGAAAAACCCTAGGTCAAAAATAATCATCAAAAATCTTTCTAGGAGCTGTTCTACAAGGGTTCTTCCTCCAATCAAGATTATTTCTTAGGCGGATTCGTTGAAGATTCACGGGCACCCATCTAGATCGTATCTACTTATCGTCTTGCATTTTATTTTCTCGAACAATTGGTACATCATGTTTCTCTTCTATTTTATTCATTATTGTGAATTGATCATGAGTGGCTAACTGTTTAATCATCCACCTTGATGAAACTAGACGGATAATGTGATTGCAATATTTTTAATTCAAAAGGGTTTATTTAATTATCGTTGTTCTGTGATCTTGATGATATTAATTCTTTTCATTAATTAATTTCGATACTGGTCGCATATGATTCTTCGTTGGTGGTACCAGTTGAATGTGTATGTGATTTTAAAACGGTTTCTTGTCTGTAAGTAATTATCACTAGTTCATGGTATGGTAGTGAATATCGTTTTAAGAAAAAATTAATTTTGTCAACGTGATTGATATCGGTTGGTGGTACCACGTTATTGTCACATAAGTTCAATTGATGATTTGATAGTCAATAAAACTGATTGTTAGAAGAATTTTCTCGGTTTTGGTGGTACCGGCTTGGGTAATGCGACTAGTCATTAGGTGATTCGATAATTTATTCACGGTTGGTGGTACCACGTGAGTAGCTTAACCTTGTCACGACTATCTTTAAATTCTAATGAATTTGTCCTTAGTTAAATACAATCACATTTGAAGTCGAGGGAAGTCAAGGTGGATGACTTTTAATTATACTGTCTGAATTGTTCTTTTAGATTTATGCAATCATTTTGCAAACCAATTTATTTAATTGTCAAGAGGAATTTCGAAGCAACACCCGTTTTCCAACCCATTTTACAAGCAACTAATCATTTCATAGTCACTGAGAACGAACTCAGACTTACCTCTCAACTATATTCCAAACGATCGGGTCCACTGCCCGCGAGTGCGTAGTAGTGAGTTTTTGGGTAGTTTTAGTTTATAAATTTAAAGCTCGATTTTGCACATCAGATCTTATTTGTGTTGAATCCTTGAATCCTTTCTCTAGGTCTTTACATGCATGAACATGTTAGATAAGGATCTATCAACCTTACCCTCATTGAGTTTAAATCAAGAAGAAAATCAAAGGAAAACATGGTTTTTGATAAAGATCTTTTAGTATAAGCAAAACAATATAGATTAAACAAAGAGATGATGAGTTATACCCTTCTTGAACTCGGTTTTGAAGATGATTTTAGTGTAGATTTTCGTGACCCATATGCTCCAAATAACCCTTAATCCAAGCTTGAAATAACCCTTAAACCTTACTTGAATCAACCCTTGATTAATCCTTTATAAACCCTTATTATTAATATAGATTAGATTAATTTATGTTCTTGTTTTTTCTTCCTTATTTGAGTCGTAAATGGAGAAGAACCAGGGTTGTTTGGACAGTCTCCTGGTCACGAATTTGAGGCCGTTGGGGGCTGATTTCGGAGCCTCATCCACGCTCCAACCTTCCATAGATTTGTTCCTTACATTATAGAGATGATTTCTTGTTTATTTGATGATTGAAAGTGGTATTTTAGGGTGTTTTTGGCCTGAAAAATTCTGCCAAGAATATGCATAGAGAAAGGAGAGTTTGCATGTATGTGTGTGTTGGAAATAGAGAGAAAATGAGAAAACTGTTGTGTGAGTGTGTATATGAACGTGAGAGAGAGAGGAAGAGTGGGTAGGAAGAGTGTTTATTGGTCAAGTGAAGTGGTATGGTGATCCCCATTGGCTAGCTCATGTGGTGGAGTTGTGGTGTAGGTGTATTTGGTCCAAAATGGTGTCTAAGTTCAAAATGTGGGTGTGTTTTGGATTAGTTGATACATTGTTGGTTAATTCATGTAAAATATGAGAGTTTAAGAATAAATGAATTAGTTGTAAGAGTTTTGTGTATATAAGCTAGCTAGTTACAAATTATTGTTAGACTTTTATTAGTTGTATGTACTATACATGCATATATATGTATGTCGTGTATATATATATGTATTGGCACTAATCTTTATAAAATTTTCTTGATGTACCTTCTATATTTGAGTTGTTGATTATATTTTGGATGCATAGAAACTTGTTTGTTGGATTGAATACTTTTAAACTTGTCGTTACTTTACATATTTCTTGAAGTTTATTTGATTGATTACGATTACATTCTTATAAGATTGTCATTATTTCTTTACTTTAAGATTGTCTCATGTTTTTGGCATTTCTAAGATAACTAGCTATTTTCGGGCATTCTATCAAACTAGAGGGCAAATATCACCATGCCCTAAATGTCTAGAAGGTTAATTCTCTTAATAAACCTCTTGGAATAAATACCTAAATAATTATAAGTAAGTTGCCCTAGTCGGAAATTGAGGGTTGTTACAAAAAATGACTCATACTTCTTATTCAAAGCCACTTTCCTGGTAACAATAGTATCATCACCACCTTCATACTAGTTTACTAGTTCATCCCACATGCTTTTGGCACTGGGATAAAGCACTAGTGTGGGAATAAGAGCTTCAGGAACGGCCCCGAGGATCATGAATTTTAAGGTAGTGTCAATATTGACCAGTCTCCTTTCCTCTTCAGACCAGTGTTCCTCTCTCTTTTCCCTCCTAGATCTTGCTCCAGTTGGATCAAGAAGTGGATTGAGAGGACTTCTAGGAATATAGGGTCTTTCATTTAAAATTTTAAGCATATTCCTCTCAATACCAGTAACATGTAATAACATCCTAGCTTTCCACGTGCCAAATTCATCACCATTCCCACTGAATTTGGGAATAGGAGTGTTTGAGTAGTGCACATGCACGTGTGGAGAAGCAGGAATAGGAGGTGGTGGTGGTGGATTTTTGTTAGCATGGTCATTGGTTTGTTCAAATTCATTTATGGGTGGAGGTCCAGTGTTTAAAGGGTTTCCTTGTGTATTCTCTGGGTTGGCCATCGAGAAATTGCAGATCTAGGCAAGTATGTTAGCCTTCTGCTCTGATACCAATTGTGAAGTCCCTCACTCGATGGTTTAACCCACAAGTGTAGAATAACAAGTCAAGTAATCACTAGATAGGGCTAGTATTAAACGTCAAGTAAGCATTAGATTGGACTAGTATTACGATAAATATAAATGCAAGAATATATATAACGTAATATGTACTTAAGCAATATAAAGATAAGCAAGTAAGTAAATGGTGAGACACAATGTAATTTTCAAGTGTATTTTATTTATTGATGTTAAATAAAATACAAGGTTGTTGCGGAACAAGATATTACAAAGTAAGTATCTAAACAACCTATGAATTACAAGTGATTTAATCTTTACTAAATAAACTCTTTGATCGAAATACTTAAAGTTGTGAAGTATGACTGTTTAGATCGAGAGTATTTGAGCAAAGGCACCAAATTGCAAAAGTATGTAATTTGGACGAGGAAGTGACTTGGTATTTATAGGCAAAAATAATAAATATAATATTCTTTTTGCCGTACAAATATGGTTACATGCATTTAAGGAAATTACTTTCATTCCATAAATGCATTGATTAAAGTACAAGAATAAAGTCACATGATAGTGACTTGTCTTCTAATTAACCAACCACCTTTACATGCGTGTAAGGCTTTTAACAAAAGACAAATGGATTGTCCGGTTAAAGGCATGTAAAGGCATAAAGTCAATTCCTCGTAATCAGTGTTCAGACTTGTAAGGTCTAGAACACTGACAAGGACTCCAGTCAGGAGATATGGTAAGTCTTCCAGTGAGCTCCGCTATTTTGTCAAACTTCTTTCTTCAGACTTCAGTCTTCGACTTCAGTGAGAATGTTCTTCAGTGAGATGATTTTTGACTGGAGAGAAGAGAACTTGAAGGCAGAAAGGTTAGGCCCAATCGCTCAAGAACTCGAGATTGATGACAAAGGAGTAAGAAAGTACAAGAACAGAGTTTGGATCCCTGCAACTAACGGTGTTAGAGAGATCATCATGCAGGAAGCTCATAGTTCAAAGTACTCGATCCATCCCGGTGCAGACAAGATGTACAAGAACTTGAAACTAGACTATTGGTGGCCTGGAATGAAAAGAGAAATCTACGAGTATGTCAGCAGATGCCTGACGTGTTCAAAAGTTAAGATCGAACATCAGAAACCGTCAGGATTGTTGAAGCAATTAGAAGTCCCGGTGTGGAAATGGGAAGATATTACCATGGATTTTATCATGAAATTGCCTCGTACAAAGAACAACCATAACTCCATCTGGGTGATAGTAGACAGACTGACGAAATCAGCTCGTTTCCTCCCAATTCGTGATGACTATCCCTTGGAAAGACTTGCAGAAATCTATATAGAAGACATCGTGACCAAGTACGGTGTCCCTTTATCAATTGTGTCAGATCGTGATCCTCGCTTCACTTCTGACTTCTGGCAGTCACTTCAAGAAGCTCTAGGTACTAGACTGAACTTGAGCACCGCCTATCACCCACAGACTAATGGACAGAGTGAACGTACTATTCAGACACTGGAAGATATGCTCCGTGCTTGTACAACAAACATCTTCCGTTAATTGAGTTCTCGTACAACAACAGCTATCATGCAAGCATTCAGTGTGCACCGTTCGAGGCTTTATATGGGCGCAAGTGCAGATCACCACTTTGTTGGCTTGACGCCGGTGAAAGAAGTTGGTTAGAACTTCCAGTCATGCAGTACACTACTGATAAGATCGTCATTATCAAAGAAAAGCTCAAAGCTGCTCAAGACAGACAGAAATTGTACGCTGACAAACGCCGTAAACCCTTAGAGTTCCAGGTGGGCGATAAAGTTCTATTAAAAGTCTCACCTTGGAAAGGTACCGCCCGCTTCGGCAAGAAAGGCAAATTGGCGCCCCGGTACATTGGGCCATATGAGATCATTAAACGTGTTGGGCCAGTTGCGTACAAAATGGAATTACCGAAAGAACTTGGCAATGTTCATGACATTTTTCACGCGTCCAACTTGAAGAAGTGCTTGGCCGACGACCCGACCGTCATCCCTATTAAGGACGTTCACATCGACGAAGGGCTCGAGTTCACTGAAGAGCCCATTGAGATCATTGACAAAGATGCTAAATGAACTAGACAAAGTAGAGTACCGTTAGTACGTGTTCGATGGAGTGCTAGGCATGGGTATAAGGACACCTGGGAACGCGAGGACTTCATTAAGAAGAAGTACTCTCATCTTTTCGATCGGCAAGACTCTTAATTTCGAGGACGAAATCCTCCAAGTGGGGGAGAATGTAACAACCGCCTTATAAATATTCTAATTTAGTTTCTTAAGTCGTACTTTCGCCATCTGAACGGCTAGACTGTCCAATCTACTTAAGTTCTTGACGTACTTTAGACTCAAAATATGTGCTTATTTGAAGGTCAATTAGATCTTAAATCTTGAGTTATGTGACGGATTATGAATTAATTCGATAAAATATGAAGGTTTGGTTCATAAATGTTCGTGTCCACAAGTGTTCTAGTGCAAAATGTTCACAAATAGTCCCTTGGAAATACATAGTGCATCCATTTGGAAAAGGTATAAATAGAATGTTGTAGTGTGAGAAAAGTTACTATTCATTCATCACCTCCATTTCTCACTCTCTCACTAAAAACACATAGTCAGACATATAAACACACACAAAATCACCACCTTGATTTTGGGTTGTTTGAGTGAAATCACTTGTACTTTTGGGTTCTTTGTGACGATCAAAACATGTTTCCAACATCAAATCACAGGTAATAACAACATCTCTTTGATAATTTGATCAAAATAAAAGTGTGCTTTCTATGTTCTTGTTCTTGATGATTTGGTCCGATTTTGTTAAGAAATCATGTTTATAAGCAATGGGTTTGTGTCTAAATGTGTTTAACATCATGTTGGTGAACAAATTTGGGTCATAACGTGATTAAATTGCAAAACCCATTTTTCAAATGTGAGAATAACTTGTTCTTGAAACCACCAAGTGTTCATGTGTTAAATTGATTCTGAAATCTGAAAATGTGATAAGAAAATGCTGTTAACATGTTAACATGTACTAATATTACGTCCTAACTCATTCCAAGACCGACTTAGACCTCTTTAAGACTTGATTTCTTGGTTGTTTGGGCTCGTGTTTATGTTCTTGAGTTGCTACTGCTACTTCTCGTTGTCATTATGGTTGGAGTGTGGCTCGGTCTTGATTCACATTCTGGGCAACTGATCATACGATCGGTTTCACTCAATCTAATGTTGAATCGACTCTAGTCACGATTACAGAATGGATGAACGAACAGAATAATGAAACGATCTCTTTCTGCTTGATGAAACGATCTCTTCCTGCTTGTTGATGAAACGATCTAAATGAAAAAGCAGTAGAACGATCTAAATGGAGAAGCAGTAAAACGATCTAAACGAAGAAGCAGTAGAACGATCTAAATGGAGAAGCAGTAAAACGATCTAAATGGGGAAGCAGCGAAACGATCTAAACTGAACAACACCTTGAAACGATCTAAAGGAAGCTTGCCTGAAACGACCTAAACAGAACTTGTATGAAACGACCTAAATGAAGCTCACTCAAAACGATCCAAAGGTGTCTAGGACGAAACGATCTAAATCACCAAATATAGAACGATCTAAATTATCTTTTGGCCAAGGACTGTTTAAATGACGAATAAACCTTGATACAATCCTAGCTTATTGTGAAGAAAGTATATTATAATCTTATGACTCGATCGTGAGTCCTAAATTCGTATATGAACATCTATTAATAGACCAAAGTAGATCAAGACATGAGACAATTTATAACAATGTTTCTAGTACAAACCCTAATGCCAAGTTCTAGTTGAATAAAATAATAATGATTTATTGCTTGATCGTGATAAATGGGTACAAGTTCCACGCTAACAATTTCAAGAACAATTGGGTACAATCTTTTAGTGTATATTCAAAGACATTTTAAAGGCACGTTCAAGTACTTAAAGTTCATTAAGAGTCAAAACGTTTTCTGTGCATAAAGGACCAAATCATCGGATCATCAAGAACATTTCTGTGATTAATTGATCACTAAGACTGATATATGTACGTATTATGTGATCAACGACGTGTACTTAGGCCTCAGACAAGACGCGCTTGGACTTCGATAGATATAATAATATCTATCTTTGTGCTTATCCTTTCTGCTCGATAACTGTACTGTACCAGATCACTGTGAGTTCACTTATCCCTTTTTCGTACATTTTGTTCAAAGTTCTTTATCGGGGACTAAAAGCATGAAAACTATTTTTGGTACTTAAATTATATATATATATAAACATATATGTATGTTCTTGAACTGTTCTACGTACTATTATATGGTCGTATGAAAAGTATTTCGTACTTAAATGTCTATATATAAATATATATACATATGTTCTAAAACTGTTCTATGTACTATTTTATTGAAAGTACAGACTATTTATAAAATGATTCTGAATACTTTCTTATCATCTTATATACTCTCTTGAGTGTATTTAGGTCTTGAATGGGCGGGATCTGAATACATTCCTATCATCATACTTATTCTCTGAAACTGTATTCTAGATCTTGAATGGGCAGGATCTTGAATACATTTGTATCACTTATATGTTCTCCGTATGTACTTATTGTTCTATGTATGAGTTCTATTTTTACTGCTATCAATTCATATCCCACAGTTCAGGTAATGAACCGTAGGTAATTATGGACAGCGCTGTTAGGGTAGGTCCACCCTCATTCTCTACAGTTCTGGAGGATGCATATCATCTGTACTTATTTGATCTAGATCATGCTTGTAGCTTACTTGTTTATTGTGAGCTTACTGATTCACTAGCGTTCATCATTGACCAATCGGGTTAGCAGCAATTATATACATACATATTAAGTACATTACATATTCCGAAACTATTCTTAATATTACAAAGTACTTTTGACAGACGTACATACCTTATGACTTGTTCTTAATATACATACTAATATTATGTATAACTAATAAGTACTTTATGTGAATCTCACCAACTAGTTTTGTAGTTGACCCTTTTGAACTTATATGCTTTTCAGGCTAGGTTCTTAGTCCTCTTAGCATAGGAGTCTTCCTACTTCCAGCTTACTTCCATGGAGATTGTTCGTGCGTTCAAGATTAGTGGCTGTGAAGACTTCCTTTTGCTTGTTCCTGTTCCGAGTTCAAAGAATACTTAAGATACTTGTTCCGTCTTTTGAATATTATCTGATTCAGGGTTTATCCCAAATATTGTAATAACTTATGATACTTCTTATTCCTTAATGTTATAAGCTGTGTTTGAACTTGTACTGTGCGTGCTTGTGCTTATCTGTACATCCTGTATATTCCGCTTTAGCGGGGTGTTACAACAGTAACATTTTCGATTTTCAAAATGACTACTGTACCGGCTATTGCAAACTCTCCAAATGCCTTACTTATCAGTCAGATGACCATGCACGATCATGAAGTTGGTCGTGGGAACACACCTCCAAAGCTGTTCCGTATGGAGAACTATTGGATGTGGAAAAGACAATTTGAAGATTACATTCGTCTAACTGATATTGATATGTGGGTTGTGATAACTCAAGGTTTTGATTGGCCTACTTATTAATCAGTAGATATACATATATCGATATGCCGATTGAAGAAAGGAAGATGTATGCTGTTGAGGGAAAGGCTTTATCTACTCTTACTATGGCCTTACCTCAGGAAAGTGTACACTTGTTTAAAAAGTACTCTACTTCAAAGGACTTATGGGACGCCCTCGAAAGATATTGTGAGGGTGATGCAACTTTGAAGAAAAATCATATCAAACTTCTGAAATGCCAATATGAAGCCTTCAATGGACTGAAAGGAGAATCTCTTCATGAGATTATTACTCGATTTAGTCATTTGACCACTGAGTTATCATATTTTGAGGTTGTCTATCCTCAGACTGAGTTAGTTGATAAGTTTCTGGACTCACTACCTAAATCATGGACTGATTATGTTCATCATCTACAAGATGATAAGGAATATAGATCATGGGATTTTGAGATGGTAGTATCCAAACTTCAGAACAGAGATATGAAGAGAAGAACTAATGATACTCACTCAGATTTTTCTCAAGATCCGTCTCTATATCATGTCAATTCTGTTCATTTGGCAAGTACTAGCTCAGGGAATAATGCATTTCTAAGTGGTACTGAAGCTACACTAATAGTAGATGAAGAAGGTCTTGCTGGATATGTTGCTTATGACTGTAAGACTACAATTTTATTCGTGTTTTGATGCGGAAGTTAAGTGATCAACAATGGTGGAATGTGTGTGTTAGTGTGTGTTCTTGAGAGAGAAAGGTGTGTGTGTGTGGAATGATCTGATTTCATACAATCCGTGAAAAGTGTTGTTATGGTTACAATTGTTATAAGGAAAGAAGGATTGAGGGGTATTTATGCTCTAATCAAACTTACAAAAGCTCCCCCTCAACCTTACAACTATTACACAAAAGTACGTTATATTTTAATACAACTAAGCACTATTTTGTATTTCTAACATTCTCCCCCTTAGTGCTTGGTTGTGTGCTTGATAGTCCATCATCTCTTCCTTTGTTGTCTTCTTCTTTTGTTTGCTCGCCTTTGCTTGTTCTTTTTCTTCATATATCTTTGAGCAGCATTTGATGTTGAAGGCTTGTCAATCTTTGAACTCCAGAATGCTCTTTTCTTGTAACTATTCCAAGTGTCTTTCCAAAACTTCTTGGGGATGAAATGCCAGTTATCACCTTCAGGACGTTCATCTGGCAACCTGATGTTATCTTGGAAATTCACTGGTGGAATGTTATGAGGACCATGTTTGTGACTAGGATTCCAAAGAACCCATGAACCTGTCTCGGTATGTCTTATTCCTTCTTGAGCCTTGGAAGTTCTTGAAACAATGAGATCTCTTATTCTTTGACGCATCTCAAGAACAGCTTTGATACGTCTAATATGATTTCTTCTCTGAGACTTGATGTTATCATCTTCTTCATCATCAGAATCTTCATCCAATGCACTTAGAATAGATAGACAGTAGTTCAAAGTACCATCAGAATACTTGGGAAAATATGAGACACGAATAAAGATCTTTCTCTTCAGTCGATTAATGAAGACAAACCCATCCAAGTCTTCAATCACATCTCCATTCTGAAAAGAATCTAGCTCATAACCTCCAGCTCTTCGGTTTGGTCTTGTGAGATTAATTCTGCTAGTCCTTCTTTCTAAACCAATCTGAAAGTCATTGAATTGGTAAAATCTGATTAAGGCTTGAATGTGGCTTTTCAATGCTTCATATGCTTGAAGTTGATCAGGAGTCTTGATTATCAGGTATGCATATTGATTGTAGAGGAAAAGGATGTCTGAGATCTTCAAGTGTTGAAATGATTCTTCTTGTACAACATAAATGTTACCATCTGCTCGGTGAACTTTAAATCGAATAAGTCTTATGTTGTTAGCTTTCAAGGGAACAAACAGCTCTAGCACTCTTGTGATTGGTCTTTCAAATTGCCTATACGGGTTCATCTCTTGCAGAACTTACTGCATTCATCAACTCCATGTAAGCATCTCTTTGATCTTTATGTCTAAACAAAAAAAATGCTCTCAATCGATTCAAAGTCATGTTTAATCTTTCATCTGGTGAGCAATAAATTTGGAAAGCTCTTTCTTCAAGATATCTTGCTTTGCACACAATTTCTTCAGGTTTGGTACTCAAATCCAAGATCTGCTCATAGTTCTCAGCGAAATAACCTTCATTGATCTGCCAAAGTCTACTTCTTGAAATTCTTGGATGTCTGACTCCTTGTGCAAGCTCACTTGGAGTCTCAAGATTATCAGTATCTCTCAAATGATAGACAAGTTCTTCAAAAATGTCTTTTCCATATTTTTCTTGCTGAGATTGTGGAATGGCTTCACCTGTTGGAGCATTATCAGGATCACTTGAATCAGATGAATCAGACTCAGCATCTTCTGGTTGAAACGGATCAGGATCACTTGAAATGTGTCTGACCAACGGATCAAAATCAATTTCTTCAATAATGTGAAATGTGTCTGACAAGTGTGTGACAACCCTCATTTTCCGACTAAGACAACATACTTATATTTATCTAGGTATCTATCCCTAGAGGTTCGTTAGGGAAATTGACCTTCTAGACATTTAGGCAAATTCACAATTGCTCTCTAGTACGGTGAAATGCCTTAAAAATGCCATAAACAATAACTAAAATCATTCGAGATAATCTCAAGCAATAAACTAGTTTTAAATGAACTTCATAAAATACCTTTGAACAAAAATTTTATTGTTAATCAATTAAGTTATATAAACAATAATGTAAGACTCACAAGTTGAGATAACAATCAAAATCCCTATAAATTGTCCAACAAATTAAACACCAAACCAAATTTAAGTAAATATGGCCATGAAAATAAAAATTTCTATCTCGAAAATATTTGTAAGTTATATGTACATAAAGTGCTTAAATAATGAGTAAGTATATATATGCTTAAAAATAAATACAAGTTTACAACTAATAGCTTATGTAACCAACTAAAAATACAAGAATATATCCATACATACATATATACATGACATATACATACATTTATATATTTTTTAACCAAAACAACTAATACCTACATTTAACTAACATAACACTTACAAAATAAATACCCACTTAACCTATACTTACACTATAATATATACACTACTTTTATACAAAAAAAAAAGAGAAAACCCTTCCCTCTCCCCCTCTTTGGCCGTCCCCCATCACACCCACACACACACATACCATTTGAAATTTTTCATGCTTTCTTTTAGTCTTGGAACTCTCTTTTTCTCTCTCACTTTCTCCCACTCTTCCACACACATTCAACCACTTTCTCCCCTCAAAAATTCTGCACTTTTCTCTCCTCCTTTTCTTCTCATTTTCGGTTCATACAACAAACTATAGAGCTCAAAAATCTTAAGTAAATCAACTATAATAATAAGGGTTCATGCTAGATCATTCAAGGGTGTGTTAAAGCAAGCTAAGGAGTCCATTTTGGGGTCATATGGTCGTGGGTTTGGCTGTCCAAAACAGCCTCCATTTTGAGTTCATCAAGGGTATAACTCATCATCTTTTTGTTTAATCTATCTTATTTTTGTATATATTAAAAGTTCTTTATCAAAAACCATATTTTTCTTTGATTCTCCTCTTGAAAACACACTTAATGAGGGCATGTTGATAGAATCTTTCCTTTCATGTCATTGCATGTCAAGATCTAGAGGAAAAATTCAAGGATTCGACTCAAATAAGACCCAAAAGTGATGGTTCATGAGAAAGCTTTCAAATTTGTTGATAGATCTCTACAAAATCGATTTTTGTTGATAAGGATGAAGATTATTTTCTGTGATTTTTCATAAATAAACTTATTTTTATGTTGTATGAAAGATTTGTCAAGAGATTTGTTCATAAAATGGTTAGATGGTCACATGCAATCACATTTTTGGATGATATTTGCAAGAACTAAGTTTATTGATTTTGTCGGGTAAAAGTTCAAGTATGAATGATGTGTGTTGATATTAAAATTAGTTGAAATCTGCATATTTGATGTTAAGGAACACAAAATAAATTAATAATCTTGTTAGTGGTAATTTAGAGGCTAAAGCAAGCAACAAACACTATTGGTGAGTTGATATAATCAAGAAGAATTCTGACATAAATAATCGTTTCACTTGGGACGGATAAACTGAGCATTTCTAGACATTTTCAAACAAAACTTTCAAAATAAAAGTTGTAGATAAATGAGTTAAGTTTAATCTCCAACTGGAATTACTCAAAAATACTGAACCAAATAAAGATATGATTTTTCTACTCAAACTGGTCAAAACTGTAATTTGTCTGAATATTTTATGAACTTTAACAATTTTTATCTCCTAATCCATAAGGTTCCAGGAGATCATACTTGGTGGAAAGTAATTTCAATGTGCCGTGAACTTAAAATAAAATCATGGGATTTTTCTAACAATCAGAACATCAAGAACTTTTATAAAACTTCTGATGTTGCAAGCAGTGCCTATTCGGGATAGTTTGTGTTTGGATAATTTTTAAGGACACCAAACATCATCTAAAAATTCACCAAAAATTTACAAAAATACTAGATACATATAAGTCATTGTGTTAAAATCATGAAGGTCCAAATAATTCGTCTTGACCCCAAAATAGTAGCTAACATTTCTTAAAAATGAAGTATAAAACAGAAAATTTGTAAGTAATCTTATAAATGGCATAATGGGCTATGTAATGAACTAAGAACCATAATGGGCTAACCCGGCCCAAATAATGAACCCATAAGGAACACAAATCAGTAGGCCCACTTGGCCCAACAAGCCTTATAGCCCAATAACCACTATGACCCATTATGCAACTAACCCAAATAAGGTAAAGCCCAATAACTAATGTAAGCCCAAAACATTTAAAATTCCATGACACCTAAGGCCCAATTGATAATGGCCCATAACACTTAAACGAATTTCATGAGATAAGTGTAATCAAAATAAAACAAAGATAATTAAGTGAGATTGACGTAAGTAATTATGTTAACCAAGATATATATTGATATCACAAATGTTAATTCACGCTAAAATCGGTTACACAACAAATGATGGATAAGGATAACATAACTTAATAAGATATTTCTACATGATGACCTAAGGTGCCAAGTGAAACCACAAATGAAGCCAAGTTACTAAAAATCTAACAACTTATAACTACGCATGTCATTAAAGTAACCTTTTACACCATCAATCGCTACAACCAAAACAATGCGAATGTTGGCAATATACTGGATTCCACAGTTGATAGCAACATAATGAAAGTGGCATTTCTAAGTGATGGCTTAAGATAGGAACTTACGTGTATTAGTCCTATCGTAGGGATAGTCTTGGCTTTCAAATGTGATTGAGAAACGTGACGGATGTATGATGGAGAGATTGATGGGAAGTACCCATTATGGATAAGTGAATATAATATGCGGCATATCAAGGTGAGTCATAGCCCCCTTTCAAACTCTTTTATGTGTTTTACTTTCGGGGTGAAAAGCATGATAAATGAAACTACTTTCTATATATGCAATGTTTCTTGAAAGAGAGTTTGTTATATGAAATGATTCTTGATATATGAGTATGAAATGATAATAAAGGATTTATGTGATGAGCTTGAGTTCTGTCAAACCGCGGCGTTCGGTACACTACTATTTACTCCGAAAGTGGAGGCCTGTAGTTAGTTAGTTGAGCAACTAGGTTTCGTCCGCCCACCCAAAGCGTACCGTTGGAAGGTTGGTTGCCTTCGTGACAACCTCCACTTCTAGTCTGGCCCCCGGGTGTTCTAACTACCTAAAGAAAATCGGGCGTCTCCATGGCACGACCCATTATCATTATTGTCATTATTATTACGGCACTTGATTGACAGCTTGTGCTATGAATTGAATTATTGGATTGTAATCAGACTTGAATAAAATGGTAGTAGTAGTCGCTCAAGCATTTACTCATCTAAGAAAATGAAATTAGACCCTTGTGGTCATATGACAAGGATTTATTTACATGGGTTAAAATTGAGTTGAACAAACGATTATCAAAGGAGGAATTGGAAATATTCATTGAAATTGGTGATATTGAAATGATTTTGGTAATCGAATGATTTTGGTATGATATACGATTAATCGATTTATATACTTTTTCTCTCATGATGATTTGACAAATGAGAACCTGAAATTTTACTATAGATTCTCCAAGTCTTGATATGACATTATGGTATTTGGAAACTTGATAACATGATATGAAAATTTTGTCGATCATATGGTTTGGATATTTCGAAATGTAATAGTAATCAGTTTTTCTAAGTATTAAAACGGTGATGTACCAAGATTTATATAGAAACCTATGCACTCACCAACTACGTTTTCGTAATTGACACTTTTTCTTCATGCTTTTCAGGAAATAAGCTTAAGCATTGAGGATTTATATGCTTCATGAATATTTGCATTGCCCTTTGGAGTCAAAGATCAAACCTTGTGATAGGCAATGGAATCCGCCTTGATCATTGTAGTACACTACTTCATGTGTTTGTTATTTATTTCGTGAACTTAATATTCAAGTACGGTGGACGCATTTTTACTTGGAAATTGGTTCACATGCTTGTACAACTGTAAATTCGTTTATCAAATGAAACTATGGCGAATGTTATTTATAATCCTTTGTTTTGGATACTCGACTTTCTGTACATCTCATTGTTCCGCCTTAGTTGGGGTGTTACAAAGTGGGGGTAGGTCATCCGAATCTGATTCATTAACATGAGACGATGAAGCTTGAGCTTGAGTTTGATCTTGATTTATTTGATCTTGAACATTTTCTTCTTGACCAACTTTATTTTGAGTTTCATGACTCTCTCTGATATTTCTAATATTCTCCCACTCGGGTTGATCATCAGGATCTTGATCATCCCGACTCCTTGAGATATCAGCCAGTCGACATTGTTGGTCAAGTTCTCTGATTCTTTTCTGAAGAGCTTCAACTTCTGCTCTATTCTCTTGTTGAGTACCTTGAAATGATATGTATGCAAGGAGTGATTGAAAAATTGATCGTTTGTGGGAAGTGAGATTTGGTTCTTTGGATCTCAACCGATGCATGAGTGCAACAATAAGAGTATCGGTTGATAGACCACTGGTGGCAATTCGTCTTGGTGAGCAATCACTTAAGTATTCGGCTGAATCAGAAGATTCGGAAGAAGAACTGGAAGAATGATGTGGTGAATTTGGATCGGGGAAGGATAGAGTAATTGGTGTTGTTGTTGTTGTCGGTGAAACAGTTGGAATTATTGTTGTTGTTTGAATTGTTGTTGATGAAATTGTTGTTGTTTGAATAGTCGATGGTGTTGGTGTTACACGGGGTGGTATTGAAGATGCTACTGGAGTACCAATGCGTAAAGCACCTCCAGTACGCAATCTCGGTGATCGTGAACTTGTTTGTGAAGCGGGAAGTTTTCCGGTGATAATGTTTCTTGAAACAAGTAGCTCACTCCTTTGTCCTTCGACAATACCTTCAACAAGCTGAGTAAGTAATCGTTGAGCTTCAGTCGGTAATTGAATATCAGAAACTGACACATCAGTAGTCTCAAGTGATTCTACTGAGTGACCCGAAGACATCATTACTGTCTCAGGATTTCCTGTTGGTTCAAAAGTATGAACAACAGTTGATGATTCGGCTTCACAACCAGAATCCTTAGGGAAATGAAGGTAAATAACTCCGGAGTCACTTAGACTTACCGTTAAGCCTAAAGCACGAAGAGCTGACGCAACAGATTGAGCTCGAAGGAACTCAGATTGTCGCACAACTGTTCTAGCTGGCGTAATACTAACAATGGAAGGACTTCCAAACAATCCTCGAGAGGGCACAATAGCCAATCTCTCTATGTTTGTTCCGGCAGCATCACGTAGATCTACAAATGCTATCACAATTGGTGTCCTAAGGGGGGTACTAGACACACGTGCAGAAATGAAGTTCAAGAGAGGAGCAGGTGTCTCTTGTGATTCAACATTCACAGACTCTGAAGGAGAATGGAATGGAGTACGTGGATTTTGCTCATGCAGAAATGAGACGTCAGTCTGTTGAGAGACTTCCAAATGGCTTGCGGAGGTTTGACCATGCGAGAGTTGGGACCTCTCGTCTTCTATCCTAGGGCGAACCCGGCGTTGAAAAACGTTTGTAACTAAATGGAGGCCAACGTTTTCTTTTTGCCTTTCACCTAGCCCTAACCTCTCATCCTCTCTGGTATTTTCAACCCCTCCCTCATTTTCTCCTTGTCCCTCCGGGATGTCCGTGACATCATCTGCAAACATATTTGCATCATCAGAATCTGATTCATCAACACTTGAATCTTTTGCATCTTCTTGTTCGGTTGTTTGAAATCGATCATACTCAAATCGAGATCTCTTGAAAGTTTTGCGAATGTTTACAGGAATTGATTTCTTTTGGCCTTGAAAATATGTCGGTGGAGGAGATCGAGGAAATGATGATGATGAATGAATTTGTGATAAAACGGTTTGAGATTGAGTTTGTTCCATGGTTGGGGGTACTGGAGAAATGATTTCTGGAAGTGGTGAAGATTGATGAACAAGTGTTTGAGGTGTTTGAGATGATTTTGGTGAAGATGAAGATGTTGATCTTTGAGGTGATGGTGTTTTTGGTGATTGTGATCGATGTAAAATTGTAGTTTTGGGAGGTAGAGATCTGATTGGCTTAGGAGACCCTGACACAGAGATTGTTTCCTTAGAAGATGTGGGTGAAGAAGGTTCAGCTGGAGCTTTTCTCTTGAGTTTCTTCGATGAACTCCCCTTCTTCTTCTTTTGATGTACTTTCTTACTCAACTTTAAAACAAACATTTCTCCCTTCAATTTCCTTTTCTTTAACTTACTAGAACTGGATTCACCCTCACTCTCTTTTCTTTTTCTCTTTGACCCCTCACTTGGTGACCTATGCACAACTTGGGTAGGAACCGGGAGGCTTTCCGGTCCCAGAGCTGTTCTAATCCAGTCCAGATAAGCTATCTTATCATTATCAGAATCAGAAACCAAATCCAACAAATGTGATGGAATCAAGTATGTATAACTTGCAATTCCAGAATCTCTAACATACTTGTACTGATGAATTTTAACTCGGGTATCATCTTGAAGCCTTGGAATGCTCTTTTCATGTCTGACTGCAGCGCATACAAGTACTGTCAGAAATCTTATAAATGGAATATACTTCTTGGGTGCTGAGACTTTGCCATTAACCAATACTATCAATTGGTCCCACAGAAGTTGAGCGATATCGTAATGTCCATCAAAGACAAGACCATAGAAGATATGCAACATAGGCTGTGTTAGATTATCCATCCGTCTTGTGTACGGAGTCAAACAGTTGCTGAGGATGGAATATACATAATACCAGATCTTGGGTAGATTCTTCAATTTAAAGTCTCTAGTCTTGGTCAAAGGTTCTTCATACCCAAGGGAAATCAATGCAACAAACATCACATCATTGGACTCAAATGTATGAAAATCACCATGTCCATTAGAATTTGCTTCAGGGAGCATCAGAATTCTTCTGAAGTCATCAAGATTGAACTCAAAGTCATATACTCTATTTCCAGAACTCAATTGATATTGGAAGAAGCCTTGATGACGAAGTTTAGTTGATTTTTGTTTGGATTTGGATCTAGAAGTAGATGGATCTTGAGGCTGAATAGAAGATATAGTTCTCCACATCTCAAAAAGGTAAACTTCAGGCAAATCTCTTTCTACAGTAAGTACATATGAGAGTGGATGATTGTGAAGAATTCTCGGAACAATTGGGAATCCCAGAGCAACAAATGGATCAGATAAGGCTCTATTGTTTCTCATATTGCTTGAGTTGCCAATAACAAGGATTTCTTCAATAATGCATTTAGGGCAATCTCTTCCTCATGTTCAACTTGATCTTGATGTTCCATTTTTTGTTATTTTTCTGATTTTAAGATAGAAAACAGTTTAACGCACACATAAAGCAATTCAATTCCTCATATTTTTGTATATTTTCATATGTATATAACTTTGAAAAGAAAGTAGAATCATATAAGTACACGATATTTGATAATAGCAAGGAAGTACACAAAGGCGTTCAATTCCTCGTATTTCAAATATATTGCAATTATATGACAATACAAAGCACTTTGTCACACCACACAAAGAAATTTTAAAAGAAGAAAGAAGAAAAAAATATTTGAAAAATTTTCTAAGTATGGAAAACTAGGATGATCTTGAAGAAGATCGTCCTAAGGTTGAACTCAGGTAAGAAAACAAGACGATTATGGAAAAAATCGTCTGATCATTTGAAATGGTGAAAAAGTTTAAGTATGGGAAAAAAAATGGGACGATCTTGGTGAATATCGTCTTAAGGTTTGTTGTGTTGAAAGTTTAAATATGGAAAAGAAAAATGGGAAGATCTTGGTGAAGATCGTCTTAAGGTTTGTTGTGTTGAAAAGTTTAAGTATGAAAAGGAAAATGGGACGATCTTGGTGAAGATCGTCTTAAGGTAAACCTTTTAAAAACCTTTTCAAGTGAAGGATTATTGAGACGATATTGACAAGATCGTCTTGGAAATCAAGTGATAAAACACTTCACTTTTCTTTTGAAAAATTCTAATACTTAGAAATATAAATGGAAATTATGTGAATTCCAGAAAAATTGAGCATAATCTCCCCTTATATATGAAAGTATTAGTTTTGAGCAAAACCGATCTTTTACGAGATCAGTTACCCATTCAATTGACATTCAAAAAAATAATCATCAACCACACAGCGTATAGACCCTAAGGCGATCCTGACAAGATCGTCTTGGTCTTGGTCTCAGGGGTTACAAAAGAAAAAGAAAAAGAAGAAAAAAAAAATATAAGTGGAACTAAGACGGTCTTGGCAAGATCGTCTCATTTCCAAGTCGTTTTGGAACCAAGACGATCTTGGTCAAGATCGTCTCAGAACCAACCCAAACTTGAAAATAACATGACTTTGCAAAATCGTCTTAAATCCAATCTCAAAACACAAGACATGTAACACAGACTAATCCATATTATCATCAAAGCATAACACAAACACTAAATTGAAACAATATAAGCAAGATATCACAACTCTAATCACAAAAATCAACAAAATTAACCTAGAAAAATTTCGAAGATTGTCCTAGTTCATCTTCTACACAAGAACAGAGGTTGCCATTTTTGAAATTTCAAAATCACACATTTAGGCATTTCAACATGTAAAAATCATACACACATAGCCTAAACTTGCTTCTAAATCATTCCAAAATCACAGAATCAATAACAGACGCAAATAATTCGAATAAAATTGATAAAATAAGATCTACATTCAAGTTTGAATTCTTACTTGAAGATGGAATTATCTGTCAATGACAATATGGAATGAAATGATCAGCTCGAAAATAGCAACAAAACCCTTAACTTGTTTTAATGATCAAAACTATTGTTGATTTGAAGTGATTTGAAGTGATTTTGATTTGAAGTGATTTTAATGATGAAAATGGGCTCTAAGTAACAAACCACAAAACAAAACAAATAATAAACAACTAATCAAAACAAGTTTTATTAATGATTTTTGATTTTATCATTTTTATGGATTTTTCATTTTTCAATTTTTATTTGTTTTTCTAGAATTATCAATAAGTTTCTCTTCAAGTAGTGCAAATACACAAACTCCCCCTATATACATGAATTATCCTTTTTCTCCCCCTCAAACATTGCATGATATTTAAGCACATTGCACATAAAGATAGCATGAATGTTTGATAGATAATAAATGAAAGAGAAAGAGATGAAGGATTTGTACAAAAAATGTAGAGGCAAGTAAGTGCATTGGTAATGAGCACTTATTATTCAAGATTGTTTCTTTGAAAAGAAACTTATTCCAAGATCATGTGTTGAACAGCATCAAAGATTGGAATGTTAAACACAGGCCTTTATTACCTGCAAAAACACAATTAAGTCTTTTTAGGTACCCACTTTTGAATGGGTCCTTGCGGGTTAGTGGAATCAAGAAAGGTATACAAATGAGGTTTTCGAACAAGAGGTTTATTCTTAAAATTCATCACAATCCCATTAGAATCAGCAATAAAAGGTTTAGAAATCACAGTAGAAGATTTAGATTTTATTACAGACCTTGGTTTAGCTAAATTATTCAAGTTTGAATCAAATTTCCTATTAAGAACTTTATTCTTATAATCATTAGCTATCCAACTTCTTCTAACTGGTGATTTAGTGGACACTTGTGTTTTAGCATAGCTAGTAGACTTTATCAATGATGATTTAGAAATCCACTTATGGTTACTAGCTAAGCTCTTATCTCCTGTAACAAATAAATTCTTAGAATTAGTTTGAGGAGTTAAAAACACATTTTGATTGTTTATTTTCTTGGAAGATTTGATGTTCTATTTCTTTGGGGTTCCAACAGTGAACCAACCATACTGATCTCTATAACTAGTTATACCATTAGATGTATCTTTTCTTAGCAAGGTTTGGCTAGAATTAGACATCTTAGATAAATAACTAGATTGAGAGATAGCTTTAGGATCAGAGGTTCTAGAAATAGATTAAATATCAACCTTGAACATTGAGGTAGGAGGAATGGTCTTTTTACCTTTGATAGCTAGAGCATGCTGACCTTTGGGTGAATAAAATGAAGTTGGAGCAATCTTTGATTGAGATTCCTTCTTTGGTGCAACTTCAGGCTTTTTGGGTGACAGTTTTTCAAGTTCTTTTTCAACTTCCGGTGCAAAAACATGATCAGTTTCCAAAAACTTATCAAGTTCTTCAACAGTAAAATCTGGAACTTTTATTTGAACTTCTGGTTTGAAAATAGTGTTGTTTGTTAACTTTTCAATTAATGCTTTTGCTTTAGCCTTAAGATCTTTAGGAGTCTCAATCTTGTGTTCTAAGTTCACTTTATTTTGGTCAACAAGGGGCAAGATGTTTAGCTTTCAAAGCTTGAACTTTCTCTTCAATTTGGAAGAATGATGATAGCATTGAAGTGGACATATCATGAATCTCTTGAGGAGAGATGTTATCACCCTGCAAATCTTTGTTTGAATTCTTACACCCATTGGATGGTGTGGAGCAATCAACAGAAGTTAGATCATGCAATATTTGGGTAGGTGTGGTCTCACTTACCTTTGGAGAATGATCTTGAGTTTTCAGATGCTCAATGACATTTTGCTGAGACTCGATCTTTTGTTTAAAACCTTCAATTTCTTTTTCCAATATGGTAGTTGGAATGTAAGTTCTTTGTGAAACTGGTTTTAAACAAACATTTTGAGAATCATTTTCAGGAATTGAAATGTTGTCTATTTTTTCTAACTCATAAATGGATCTTTAATGAGTTTTCTTGTATGTGTCATTAATAGCAACATAATCAATCTGAATTGGTTTTGGTCTTTCAACATCATCTGACTCAAAGTCATCCTTAGATGGTCTGATAAATTCTTGAATCATGCCAAGTCTAAGACATTTTTCATCATAAAGTGGACCAAGGTCTCCTTTTTGGATTTTTTCCAAGTGTGCTGGGTTCTCATAACCCAAATCAAGAAGA
Organism: Erigeron canadensis; assembly: GCF_010389155.1. Lineage (NCBI taxonomy): Eukaryota > Viridiplantae > Streptophyta > Magnoliopsida > Asterales > Asteraceae > Erigeron > Erigeron canadensis. Next base: position 14,523,133 of record NC_057761.1, read on the forward strand.
AGTTCTGATCTATCAATCTTTGATTTATTGTAATAAGCAGTGAAATTCAGAAGAGGATTTTTTTCAATTTTATAGATTTTTTCTTGATAGAACAAAACATTTGCTTTCAAATCCTCAACCTGTTTTTGAAGAGTTTCAATTTCAACTCCTTTGAGAAAACAAGTACTGTTTAGATCAGAAATATGTCTTTCATGTTTTTCACAGTTGAATCTAAAATCTTTCATTTTATTTGTGAAACACTCAACATCAGCTTGTTTTGCATTTGCTCTTATCCACTCATTGCTTTTCTCAAGCTTTAAAGTCTCAATGGTTTGCTTGAGTGAACGGACAGTCTTTTCAAGATCTTGACATTTGTTAGTCAAATGAGCATTGGGTGAAACAAGTTGAGTATTGTTACTTGACAAATGCATTTCTTTCAAAGAATCATAGTTCACTTTGAGAGCTTCATGTACTATTGAGAGTTCTGAAAATTTTTCATTGATTTTGTCAAACTCTTGTTTAGCCATTTTCAAATTGTTTATCAAAGTAAGGTTTTGCTTTGTCAAAGTATCAGCAGTTGTTTGGTCAGACAAGAAAGCATCTTTAGAAATGAATTCTACCATACTTGTTCTTGTGAAGCAGTTTGTGAAGAATTGGTTGTTGAAGTCATCAAGCATTTGAAATCTTCAGAGTCAGCAAACTTTGAGAAATCATCCCATATCTATTTGGCATTATGATCATGATTGACAGTAGAGAAAATCTCATCGGGAAGAGATTGATAGATATAGGATTTAGCTTGCTTGTCAGCTTGGATTCTTGCTTTTTGATCATCAGTCAGTTGTTCAGTTGGAAGACGAATTCCATTGGAATCTTTGAAATGAATTGGACCTTCAAGAATTGATTCTCTAATAAAGACACCATTTGATTTTGTATCAAGAAAATCCATGAATTCATTTTGCCATTTGATAAGAGAATTTTTGTGAAGAATTGGAGGTCTGATGATTGACATCATTGGATCAATGTTGGGTGTTGTCATTGAAAGGAATGAGCAATGATTTGGAAATTGTTTTTGTTGGTTTTGAATCTTGGAAGACAAAATGATCTTGAGGAGATCGTTTCAAGAATATGAAGATGGAACTAGAACGGTCTTGAAGAATATCGTCTTGACAAATGACTTGAAAAATTCTAAGTAAGGAAGACAGAAGATAAGACGGTCTTGGGGAAGATCGTCTTAGACAATTTGTTTAGGAAAGATAAGACGGTCTTGTGTAAGATCGTCTTAGAACAACATGAGTGAAAAGATTTTCCAAGTATGAAAATCTACGAAATTTGGACAGAATACGGTTATGATTTCAGGATTGTTGAGCAAAACCAATCTCAAAGAGATTAGTTACCCAAGGAAGTGTGTGATTCCTAATCACAACAACTTCAAATGATCAAATCACCACACACAGTTCACACAGAACCTAAATGCTAGGACAATCTTGGCAAGATTGTCTTAACACCAAAAGCCAGAAAACCACTAGGACGATCTTGGGAGATCGTCTTAGAAACAATTAAGTAAAATGGTCTATTTGAAGATCGTTTCAAGGTACTTTCTTCAAGAACACCACAAACGACAAAATAGTCGTGTAGAGCACAAATTTGCTCTTTTCTCACTCAATTTTGAGAGTTAGAACTTGATTCAAAAACAGAAATGCTCAGAATTCAATCGCGCACAACCCTAGCAACAAATTCATAGCTCAAATCACTCAAACTCGAAACCCAAAATCTAGTCAACTTTCCACAATTTTCGGATTATATTCAAAATTGTGAATTGGATTCTGAAATTTAACAGGATGTTTTCAGAGGTGATTTAGAATGGATTTGTGAACAAAAACAGGAAAATTGAGTGAAAATTGATGGTGAATTGGTGAAGAACAGAGACGGTTTTGGCTAGAACACGAATGATAAAATTTGAACAAAATTTACACCAATCTGTGCGAAATTAGTTCTGAATCTTCAACAGATTATTGTTTTTCTCTGATACCACATGTAAGACTATAATTTTATTCGTGTTTTGATGCGGAAGTTAAGTGATCAACAATGGTGGAATGTGTGTGTTAGTGTGTGTTCTTGAGAGAGAAAGGTGTGTGTGTGGAATGATCTGATTTCCTACAATCCGTGAAAAGTGTTGTTATGGTTACAATTGTTATAAGGAAAAAAGGATTGAGGGGTATTTATACTCTAATCAAACTTACAAAAGCTCCCCCTCAACCTTACAACTATTACACAAAAGTACATTATATTTTAATACAACTAAGCACTATTTTGTATTTCTAACAATGATAATATAAATTCGAATGTCAAAAGCCATGTGCAATCCTTTCATTCTATGCCAATAAGTATGAGTTCTGCAGAAGGTAGAATGAGTGTTTACTCAGCTTTTTGTACTGCTCATGAAGCATTCATTGGAGGAAAGGTTACTGATCCTGCATTGATCGATGAGGACTACAATCAAATAGATCCTGATGATTTGGAATAAATGGATCTACAATGGCAACTAGCTATGTTTACCATCAAGGTCAGGAAATTCACTTAGAGAACATGGAGATTTGTAGGAAATGGCACTAAAGGTTTTGACCAATTTAAGGTGAAGTGTTATAATTGCGATGGATTTGGTCATTTTGCTAGAGAGTGTCAACGACCTAAGAGAAATGATAATACCATTGCTGGTAGACAAAGCTACAATCAAGGCCGTATTAATCCTTCAAACAGTCAGAAAACTCAAGCCATGATAACATTACCTGCTTCTCCGCAACAAGCAAGTACTCCTCATTTTATGGAGTCAAAGGCAGTTGTTGTTCAAAATCCAGATGGTACTTATTAATGGGATACACAAACAAAAGATACCTCGAATCATGCTTACATGGTTGAAGTTTATGATGAGGTAGCTGCGACGATTGATTATGCTATGTACTCAAGTGAAGAAAATGCATCTGAGATAGTAAAGCAGAATATGCGAAAAGTTGCTGAGACTGTGAGATCTGAGAGTGAACCTATGACAGCGGTAAGAGCATCTGAAGAAAAGATGAAGTCATCTAAGCCAATAGATGATAATGTCAGAGAGAGCATTGCAAATCAAATGAAGAATTTTGTGATACCTGAAGGTATGACAACTGAAGATTTCGTTGCATACATGGTAGATTGCAAGGCTGCAGATCAAAAGGTATCATGTTCTTTATTTTCAATTGTTGATGTTTGTAAAATGGTATCAGATTTGAAACTTGAGGTGTTAACGCTTAAAGAAAATTTAACTAGTCTAACTACTGAAAATGTTATTCTTAAGGAAACTAAAGAGTCTGATTTATTTATACAAAAAGATCACAAAAATGATAAAGAAGTTGAACTAGATTTTGATCCTAATGAAGTAGTATACTATACCTTGAAAGACTGTGATATAGTGTTTTATGATAGAGAAGTATCTATAACTAGGATTCAGCCTAAATCTAGAATTGATAAAGTTTGGTGTGTAGAAAATAAAGAAGAATGGTTAGCTGAACAAATTCCATATAAGGATAGACATTATGCTCCTTTTAAACCAGCAAGAACTGTGGAAGAAGCAATACAAACGCTTAATACCATAGATGAAATGAAGGAGTACGGTATTCCAATCCCTAAAATAGAATATGGTCACTTTAGAAAACAACAAGCAAAAAAGTGTTATACTTGTCATGAGAGAGGTCATATAGCTATTGAATCTCCAAATAGGAAGGTCAAGAATCCTAAGAATGACAGTCAAGTCAAGTCAAGTCAAAGGATGTTGATGATATTCCTAATGCTAAAGGGAAAGATAAACTAGTTGAACAAGTAACTTCACCACAATTTATGAGTGCATATAGAAGAGATTATTATGAGGGGTATGCAAAAAGACATCCTGATAATAAAAATGCACAGAATTATGTTAAGTTACTTAAATCTTTGTCATATGGTGAGTCTGTTGTGATAGATCAAGGGATTAATTTCAATAGATCTAAGACACCAAAATGACAGTGACATTCACAGAATACTACTACTAGTAGTGGAAGTCTGAGTCGTTCTCGTACACCTTAAAGGAGTAATTCACCTAGGAGTAAGATGGCTCTACTGAATCGATCACCCCCTTCTAGAATTAATAGTTCGTCTAAATTCTATGATCGATTGGGGAGAATTCCTAGAAAGTCAACCTAGATATGGTACTAATTCACCATGGAATTCTCCTCCTAAGGCTCATTTCAGTTCACCTAAGAAACAGTCTAAGACACCATCTTCATCCAAGGCTCCATTATAGAGCGATGGATATTGGACCGAATTAATCATTAGAGATGAATTCGGCAAACCTAAACCTCGGAAGATTTGGGTTCCTTTCAGAAACTAACCATCTTATCGTCTGATGTGCAGGGAGAACCAAGGAAGCCTATCAGTCTTTGGTATGTTGACAGTGGATGCTCTCGGCACATGACAGGGGACAAGAAAGTGTTGTCCAACTATGAAGATGTAAATGGTTCATATGTTAGTTTCGTAGGTCCCAAGGGCGACAACATCTCCGGCCAAGGTGATGTTGTCAATGGGAAGATAACGCTGGAGAAAGTCAATTATGTGGAACAATTAACACATAATCTATTGAGTGTTTCTCATATTTGTGACAAGGGTAATCATGTCCATTTTACTGAGATAGAAGCACTTATTTTGAAACCAGGATATGTTATTCCTGAAGACTGGATCCTGCTAAAAGCTCCTAGGAAAAGAGACATCTATGGCCTTGTGTTAGGTGTTGATGATTCAAAGGAGTCAGTTTGCTTATTTACGAAAGCAAACGAATCTGAATCCTTGCTATGGCATAGAAGAATGGGACATTAATTTCCGAAAGATGAATGATATTGTCAGACATGGTTTGGTTGAAGGTGTTCCCATGAAACGGTTTGAAATGGAAGACAAGTGTGTACCTTGTTTGAAAGGAAAATAGCAAAAGTCTGCCCATAAACCGAAGCAAGAAAATTCTATTGCCAGCCCATTTGAGCTACTTCACATGGATTTATTTGGTCCAGTGAATGTAAGAAGTAATGGTGGAATGTATTATTGTTTAGTGGTTACTGATGACTACTCAAGATTCTCATGGGTATTCTTTCTTCAATCGAAAGATGAGACTCAACAGATTTTGATCAACTTCTTTGTTGAAACTGAAAATGTTTATGGAGTTCGTATTAAGAGAATCAGGAGTGACAACGAAACTGAATTTATGAATAAGACATTGGAAGTCTTTTGTTTGTCCAAAGGAATCCAACATCAATTCAGTGCACCGTATGAACCACAACAGAATGGAGTTGCTGAAAGAAAGAATAGGAATCTAATCGAGACAGCCAGAACAATGCTTGCTGATTCAGGGCTCCCTACTATGTTTTGGGGGGAGGCAGTGAATACAGCTTGTCATATTTTATATAGAATTTCTGTAATTAAACATCATAATAAGACATGTTATGAGCTTCTACATAAGAAGAAACCAAATCTAAAGAATGTTGAACCATTTGGTGTACCATGTACTTTCTTGAAATATTTACCTCAGTCAAAGTTTGATCCAAAGTTTGAAGAGGGATTTTTCATGGGTTATGAACCGGGTACTCCAATTCGACGGGTTTACAACAAATTGACCGGCAAAGTTGACTTGGGTACAAATGTCAAGATTGTTAGTCATAAACCCGTTGTACAATCTGGAACTGGCAAGAATTTCGAATATGACAGTGTATTTCTTTCATTACACGGTCCTACTTCTTATTCAGATCCTGTAACAGTGGATGATGTGATCATTTTAAGAGATCATATGGATTATTCCAATACTTCTACATCTTCTCCTGCTCAAAATGTTGATACTACTCCAACCAAAGTTCAGTCTACTGTTATTGGTGAAGGTAGTAAGGACAAGAATAAGCTAACAAATTCAGATGATTGTGAACCCGAGAATACTACACCACTTACTCCGTCAAAGGTTTCACTGCCTGATGATGATCCTATTTCTAAAGAATTGGAAGATGATTTTAGCTCTCCTGAGTTTCAGATTAGAACGAATTTAGGAGAAAGTCTGAATGTTGATTCAGTTCCTCAATATCGAGTTAATAAGGATCATCCAGTTGAAAATATTCTTGTTAATGCTACAGAACCTGTTCGAACTAGAAATCAGTTGAATAAGGAACTGACTAGTTTGTTTTATGAAGTGAAAGACACTGGATTGATAACTGAGTGTTTATATTCTGGTTTCATTTCACAAGTAGCACCCAAGAATGTTAAGGCAGCACTTCAAGATCCATGTTGGGTTGAAGCTATGCAAGAAGAATTAGCTCAATTTAAAAAACCTGGAGTATGGGAGTTAGTAGATGTGCCTAGAAGTAAAGAACCAATTGGAACTCATTGGGTATTTAAATGCAAACGAGATGACAAAGGGGTCGTTACTAGGAACAAGGCACGTTTAGTAGTTCAGGGGTTTGCACAACGAGAAGGATATGACTATAACAAAACTTTTGCACCAGTTGCTAGGATTGAAGCTATAAGGTTATTTTTAGCCTATGCTAGTTTCAAGGGTATAAAGGTGTATCAGTTAGACGTTAAAGAAGAAGTATATGTTCACCAACCACCGGGGTTTGAAGATCCTAACTATCCAAGAAGAGCATATCGACTTGATAAGGCTCTTTATGGACTACATCAAGCACCCAGAGTGTGGTATGAGAAGTTGTTGACACATTTGTTGACAAATGGCTTTACCAGAGGATCGATAGACAACACATTGTTTATCAAATGGAGGAAGCGAGATTATCTAATTGTACAAGTTTGTGTGGATGATATCATATTTGGTTCATCTAACACAAAGATGTGCAAAGAGTTCGAAATCAGCATGAAAAAGGAATTTGAAATGAGTGCTATGGGGGAACTTCAATTCTTCCTCAGACTGCAAGTTGATCAAAGGAAAGATGGATTTTTCATACACCAGTCTAAGTATGTCGATGACATCTTGAAGAGGTTTCAAATGTTAGAATCCAAGACATATGGTACTCTTATTCAGCAGAATCATGGTTTAGGAGTTCTTGATCCGAAAGATGAACTTGTGGATGCAACTTATTATCGTGCTATTATTGGCTCATTGATGTATCTGACTATTTCGCATCCAGATATTATGTTTGTTGTTTGTCTATATGCTAGATTTCAAGCTAGTCCGAAAGAGTCACATTTGGTTGCAGCAAAACGTATTCTACATTATCTTAAAGGAAACCAAGGGCTTGGTCCATGGTATCCTATGGGTGAAAAGTTTGATTTTGTTGCATATATTGATTCGGACTTTGGTGGTCATAACAATGACAGGAAGTCTACGACTGGAGGTTGTCAGTTTTTAGGAGGAAGATTAGTATCGTGGCAATGCAAGAAGCAGACATGTGTTGCTCAGTCTTCATGTGAGGCAGAGTATATGGCTGCAGGTAGCTGTTGTTCCCAGATATTGTGGATTCAGCAACAACTTCGTGACTACGGTATGGATTTTCTTGATACTCATATTAGAATAGACAATAAGTCAGCTCTAGATATTACTAATAACCCTGTCATGCATAAGGTCACCAAGCATATTGATATTAGACATCATTTCTTGCATGATTGTGCCCAAAAGAAGTTAATTCATTTGGATAAGGTTATAACTGATGATAATTTAGTTGATCTGTATACCAAAGCATTTGATAAGACTCGATTTAAGAAATTAATTTTTCTCAATGGGATGAAGAATGCTGATTCATATTAAAGCTCTTAAAGAACTGATTTTGTAAGTTCATATTTGTAAATAGCTAGGGTCATAAAAATGCAAAAAGTGTTCTTAGTGTCATATAAAAATCAGAAAAATGTGAAAAATCAGAAAATCAAAAGAAATATGATAGAGATTTAAGTTGATGATGTCAGATGATTAGACGTGAGGATACTTAGCTTTTAAGTCTGCTTAATCGTAATATAACTGCTTAGTTCAGTGATTACAATTTGGGATATATTGGTAGCTAGATACAAAGTAGTAAGGTTTCCTTAATCTAAACTTAATATATACATGTTCTTGAGGGAAACATATTCAGATATATGGCTGAGAATGCTAGCCTAGTTAAAGCTTCCAACTTAGGATAGGTTGTCAGAAAGTTCGCTACATGGGTCTCATAGAAAATCACGGGTTCCTTATAAATAATGAAACACAAAATCAAATAATGTTAAATCACAAAGTAATTAAATATTGTTATCTAAAAAGTGTCTCATGGTTTGTTTAAGGATGTTTTTGAATATATATTAAATAAGTGTTATCTTAGTGCTTGTATCAATTACGGAAGTATATCTGAATGTGGGTCACATAAGTTCGCAAACTATTCAGTGGCATATTATGCTCCTCGGGTTTCATGGTACTGTCCTTGGCCAGGGTATGTTGAAAATGTTACAACTCAAAGGAAACTAGAAGTACCAAGTGTTTAAGAGGACAAATATACCGGTAATTATGGTTGGGTCAATGTTCATAACTAATAATAAGAGGATTATTTCTCACTTGCAGACTTATGTAAATGCTAATCTGATCTAATTCGCAGTTGCTGAAAATTTCTTGTAAGTAAATAAAGTAGTTTAATTTTATTTTTTTATTATTATTTTTTATTTTTTATTTTTATTTTGAATAATAAGTGTCAGTTTGTGTGTCAAACTAGTTCTTATTGCACGAGAGATTTGATAAGCATCTGATGATTTCGTAGAACAGTATGATTCTTAGTGAATTGTATGAATCTTGTTGCTTATGGTATTTATGTTTGAAGTAAGGATTTTCTAATTAATACATAAGTTGTCTAATTTAGAAAATGAAATGATTTTGAAAATTGAAAAGTCAAAATATTTTTTAAATTGTTTTTCAAGTAAATTTTGAAATTTCAATTGTTGTTTGGTTGATAAAGTATGCTTGACAAAGATCGGGCTTGCCTTAGATCTTGTAATGATTACTAGGTTAAGTCATCTTGTAATGATTACTAGGTTAAGTTTATGATTGTTTTTGCATGCTTATGATATATTATGTGTTAGGTCGAAAATCGACCAAGTATGATTTGTTCAAAATAGTTGAAGTTCAGTGAAGAAAGCTTGCTTAGGATTCTGAAGACATTCAGAATAAAACTCACTGAAGCTTCACTTCAGATTCAGAATCAACCAACACTGAAGACGTTCAGACTAAAGTCAAAGACTGAAGACTGAAGAAGAAGATCATCTCAGAAGCGGAGCTCAGAGAAGATCTTACCTAATTGAAGAATCTGAAGAGGCTCAGTGAAGAAGTATTTACAACACTTTTTCACTGATTACGAGGAAAGTCTTTATACCTAGGATTGGGAAAGTTTTAGCAAAAGGTTGGGAATAAAGTATGTCAAGTCACATCAAAGAAACTTACATACTTTTCCTTAAACAAGAATGTTATGGATTTGTCCTAGAAATCCATAAATGCATCCAACCATATTTGTACGACATATTGCCATGTCATCAAGACATGTTTGCCTATAAATATAAGACTTCTCACACTTGCTAAAATGTTTGGAACTTTGGCAATTGCAACGTGTGATATTACTCTAAGTATTCTTACGAGTAATTCCTTGTCGCATAGATCATTTGTATTTCTAGAGTTGTTTAGATATCTTCACAAGTGTGATTATCTTTGTTCCGCAACAACTCTTGTATTTTGTTTATAGCAATAAATAAAATACATTGAAAAATACATCTTGACTCATTCCTATAATACTTGAATATAAATAGTTTCAAGCACTCGTTATCTATTGTTCATATCCATATCTGGATCGTGGTTCATAACTAGTCTTTGTCTAGATTCGAACCACTTGCCAGTCAGGTTACTTGATATACTTGTGTTTATTGTTAACCGATTTTATATCTTGTTATATCTTGTTCTCGTGTTACATCTTGTGTAGGTGGACTCACTTTTGGTATCAGAGCTTTCCAGGTTTATTCATTAAGTTGTTATACCTGTTTTAATCCTACAAGATGTCTGGAACCGAACAACCAAACCCTAAGCCAAATGTCAATATGAATCAAAATCCACCACCACCACCATTACAACCCAGTGTACACGTACACTTTCCTAACAACCTTGTCCCTAAGTTCAATGGGGATAGTGACTCATTCATCACATGGAAAGCTTGTATGCTCAAGTATATCGCTGGGGTTGAGAGACACTTGACCTCTATTCTCTTAGAAGGTCCTTATGTACCAATGAATGCTTCAACTGTTTTTTTTAACCAAGATGGGACCCCTAGGTTAACACCCAAAGAGAAAGATCACTGGTCAGAGGAAGACCATAGATTGGCTGACCTAGACTCTAAATTGCAGAATATGATTCTCCTTGTTGTCCCAGAAAGTTTAAAACCCACTCTTGTTTTACTTGAAAATTAAAAATTAATATGGGAAGAGTTATTAACTCAGTTTGAAGGTACAAAGGAAACCATTGTCACAAGAAAAATTTCTTTGAATAAAAAATATGAGGACTTCTTTGCTTTACCAAATGAAAGTTTGACAAACACGTATTTAAGATTCACAAATTTGGTTAATCAATTGAAAGCTCTTGGTGTCGCAAAGGACAAAGAAATTTTGTTGGAAAATTTTTGTGATATTTTACCTTCTAAATGGGAGAATCTGATCATGGTGTTAAGGCAAGGTAAAACCCTTCACAGTCACACTCTAGCCTCTTTGTATGGTGCCTTCAGATACACTGAGGAGAATAAGGCTGAAAGAGCCGTGGCTGAGCAAGATGCCAAAAATCATTCCTCTACCAGTTCTGCTCTGGTTCATTATACTGAACCTCAAGATACTGCCCTACTATCTTCTGAGAGTGATCATTCTGACTCATTGAAGAAGATGGTAGCTGAATTGATGACAGCTGGTATTTCTGATTATGCATCACATGAATGTGATGAGGATGATAATGATGATCTTGTTGCTATGATTGCTAAAACTTTTAACCGTTTTAAATTTAAATCAAAAAGAAATGGAAAACAACTTTCCTCAAACAACATTGTTGACAAGTCCAACTTGGAATGTTTCAAATGTGAAAAGAAAGGACATTTTATGAAGGAATGCAGATCACCACAACCTTCATCGACACAAAATGCCCTAACCATTCTATTTTTCAAAAAAATGATGATGGGTACAAAGCTAAGTACAAAAAGCTGAAAGCCCACATCGCAATGATGGCACAAGAAGAATCCAATAAGAACAGCTGCATGGTGGCAGATACTGAAATGGGAAGATTCTGACGTGTCATCTGATGATGACGAAGAAGTAAGGGACATGTGTTTCATGGCTCGTGAAGATCAAGGTCATGTTGTCAAGTCTGATGTGGAATCTGGTCGCTGGGTGGATATCATTATGAAGAAGGTTAGTGCATTTGGTTTTGAAAATAATGAAGAACAAAAATTGGATCTCTTGGTTCTGATTGAGGACGACATTGCATATGTTGAGACTGTGCGTTCATAGAGCATAAAAATGTTTGAAATTAACTCTTCTTAACTGAACGCCAGTCAGGCCAGATTAAAAGAATTGAAAGATGTTCAATTAGCCTTGAAAAGTTATCAATCTCTGGTTTCCAAACTTGAATTGAAAAAGGAAGAATTAAAAATTATTTTGGAAAAAGAACATAAAATAATTAAATCTTGGATGAAATCACCTTTTCCTGAAGCTGCCATTAAGAAAACTTTTGAAAATCAAAGAATCGCTTATGGCACTGGTGATCTTCATCTTGCATCCGTAATAACTGATTTGGATGCACTTCCTAAAGAAATGAGACCAGAGATCATTTTTAAAGATCTTGGAAAATCAAAAGTGATAACTGATCAAAACCAGGAACAACCTGAGGGCAAATCTGAAGCATGTCAGACCAGTGCTTCAAACAAGAAAGCTAAACCCAAGAAGCCTTCCCCTCAGTCTTCAAATAAGGTTCCTAAGAACCTTCAGAAGAAGAAAAATGTCATCCCTACTGAGCCTTGTACCTCAGATTCTGGTAGAGCTTAGGTGTCTAATTCAGAGTCTATTTTGTTAAGGATTGAAAGTCAATTTCAAAATTTGGCTAGGCAAGTGCAGAGTGGTAATGCATGTTTAAAAAATGTTGAAAGCACTCCCCAAAATCCTAAACAAAACCCAAAACCTTTTTCAAAGAAAATCAAGCAAGAAAAGCAAAAATCAGAGAAGAAAAAGGTTGTTGAAATCGTCAAACCAACTATTTTTGTGCCAACTGAAATTATGACTGACATTCCCTTTGATCCTTCTGTCCCTTATGTACCAAAGAAATCTGAGGCTGCTCAGGGAGAGCCCAGTGGACCCATCAAGAGATGGGTTCCCAAAAAGAACTAATCTTTGTGTATGTGTAGGGTGACCGCAAAAAGAATACTTGGTTTCTTGACAGTGCTGCTGGCAGAACCATGACTGGTCACAAAACCCTGCTAGAGGAATATAGGGTGCAAGAGGGGCCCTCAATAACTTTTGGTAATGATGAAAACGGACAAACTGAGGGATATGTTGTTGTGAACAATGGACAAGTCAAATTCACTAAAGTTGCATATGTGAATGGTTTGAAATATAACCTGATCAGTGTCAGCCAACTTTGTGATGATGGCTTTAAGGTTTTATTTGATATTTCACAAGGCACCATATTCAACAGAGATTGGAAGGTAGTAATGATTGCTCCAAGAAAGGGAAACATTTATGTTGTAGACATGGATGGTGCTACTTCTGAACAATGTTTCTACACAAGGGCAGATGAGGACACCAACTGGTTGTGGCACAAAAGGTTATCCCATCTCAATTTCAAAAATATAAATAAGTTGTCCAGAAAACAACTTGCTGATGGGATACCAGCCATGTCTTTCAATAAAGACAAGCCATGTCCAGGGTGTGAAATGGGTAAGAAGAAGAGAGCATCTTTCAAGACAAAGTAAAATTTGAGCATCACTGAACCACTTCATATGCTTCATATGGATCTTTTTGGTCCTGTAAACGTTCAGACAAGAGCTGGGAAGAAGTACACTCTGGTCATAGTTGATGAATATTCAAGATATTGTTGAGTGATCTTCCTCAAAAACAAAACTGAAGCTGCTGCTGAAATTATTGCCCTCATCAAACAAATTGAACTCAAGCACAAGCGAAAAGTTTGTCAGCTCAGAAGTGACAATGGCACTGAATTTAGAAATTCCACTCTGGAAACCTTCTGCACTGACACTGGCATATCTCAGAACTTCTCCTCAGCACAAACACTGTAGCAAAATGGTGTTGTAGAAAGAAAGAATCGTACGCTGATTGAAGCTGCCAGAAGTATGTTGAATGAATCAGGTCTTCCAAAATGTTTTTGGGCTGAAGCTGTTGCACCTGCTTGCTACACCCAGAATCGTTCAATTTATGTCAAAAGACATAAGAAGACTGCCTATGAAGTGCTCAGAAACAGAAAGCCCAATATTGGATATTTCCATGTTTTTGGATGTCCAGTATATATTCTGAATGATTCCAGCAAATTGGGCAAATTCGATGCCAAAGCTGATGAAGGTTACTTCTTAGGTTATTCAACAATTCTCAAAGCTTTCAGAGTCTATAACAAAAGACTTGAAAAGGTTGATGAGTCAATTCATGTTACCTTTGATGAATCAAATTCTGTAATCTTTAACAAACCAATCTCTGAACCACCTTCAGATAGTCCTATCAGTTTTGGTGAATCTGATCAAACTGACAAATCTGATCAGTCACCTGAGCATGCTTCTGATCATTCCAGTTCAGAACCAGCTACAAGTCAGCAAAGTAACATTCCATTTTATCCTTCAGTCACATTCAAACTACCCTCTGAATTAACTATTGGATCAAATGTGCGTGCTACTCCTCAGATATCAGTATCCCCTGAAATACCTCAGAATGAAGAATTTCATGATGCAAATCGTGATTTACAAGATGATGAAGATGATGATACTGTAATAGTTTATTCTGAACCATCTCCTGAAGTAAGCAAGAGGAGTTCTTGCACTGATATCATTATTCATCCTGGTCATTACTCTAAATGGACTCGTTCACATCCAATTGATCAAGTGATTGGCGATCCTTGTAGAGAGGTTCAGACCAGAAGAGCCACAAGCGATCAATGCTTATATGTCAGCTTCTTATCACTGATAGAACCGAAGAAGATTGACGAGGCTATGAAAGATCCAAGTTGGGTTGAAGCCATGCTAGAAGAGCTTAACCAATTTGAAAGGAACAATGTTTGGGAGCTTGTTCCATGTCCCCCCAATCTGAAGAAAGAACCAATTGGGACAAGATGGGTCTTTGGAAACAAAGTTGATGAAGATGGTCATGTAATCAGAAACAAGGCCAGACTTGTTGCAAAGGGTTATGCACAAGAAGAAGGAGTTGATTTCGATGAGACTTTTGCACCAGTGTCCAGACTTGAAGCTATCATAATTTTCTTAGCACTCGCAGCTCATCATGAGTTCAAAGTCTACCAAATGGATGTCAAAAGTGCTTTTCTGAATGGAGAGCTAAAAGAAGTTGTGTATGTGTATCAACCACCAGGGTTCGAAAGCAAAGAAAAACCTCACTGGGTGTATAGACTGAATAAAGCATTATATGGTCTGAGACAAGCACCTAGAGCCTGGTATGATACTCTAACTCGACATCTTTTAGATAATGGTTTTCATAGAGGTGAAATAGATAACACTTTATTCATCATGCATAAGAAAAGTGATATCTTGCTTGTACAAGTATATGTTGATGATATTGTGTTTGGTTCTACAAATGAAAAATTGTGTGACAAGTTTTCGAAAATAATGTCTTCTGAGTATGAAATGAGTATGATGGGTGAACTGACATATTTTCTGGGTCTTCAAGTGAAACAAACCAGTGATGGTATTTTTATAAATCAAGAAAAATATGGCAGAGATTTGTTAAAGAAATATCAATTTGATTCTGTTTCATCTAAAGATACTCTTATTTCTGCACCATTAACTTTGGACTCAGATCCTAATGGAAAAACTGTCGATCACACAAAATATCGTGGTATGGTGGGATCATTAATGTACTTAACTGCAAGTAGACCAGACATAATGTTTGCAACATGTCTTTGTGCACGATTTCAATCTGATCCCAGAGAAGCACACCAGAATGCAGTAAAAAGGATTTTTCGATATCTGAAAGGTGTCCTTAGACTAGGTCTTTGGTATCCCAAAGGCTCAAGTCTAGATCTCATGGGCTATTCAGATTCTGATCATGCAGGTTGTAAGATAGATAGGAAAAGTACCACAGGTGGGTGTCATTTCCTTGGTGGCAAATTGGTTAGTTGGACAAGCAAGAAGCAGACTGCAGTATCATTATCCACTGCTGAAGCTGAGTACATTTCTGCAGCAAGTTGTTGTGCTCAGATCTTATGGATGAAGAACCAACTAACTGATTATGGTGTTAAGTATACCAAAACGCCAATATTTTGTGATAACACAAGTGCAATCGCAATATCTCACAATCTTGTTATGCACTCTAAAACCAAGCATATTGATCTCAGGTACCATTTCATTCATGATCATATTTTAAAAGGTGATATTGAAATTCATTTCATTCCCACTGACAAACAACTAGCTGATGTGTTTACAAAACCTTTAGATGTCAAAACTTTTAAACATCTCATCAGCGAGTTAGGAATGCTAAATCCTGTGTAGCATTTCAGGGGGAATAGACAAAAATATTTTTACAAGAAAAGGAAATTTTTCTCTGAGGGGAATTTTTGCCTCAGAAAATATTTTGTCTGAAATGGTTCAGAAACTGAAGGACTTCAGAGTTTCCAAAAATGAGAAGGTTCAGACTGCACTTCCTTAACCTTCCTCAGAACTTTAAATTATTTAATTTGAAGTCCATCAAAACCTTTTATTACACAATGGATACCTAGTTGGCAAGCGGACACGTGATTTTTACTGTTCTAGGATACCTTTTTGCTAACGTGTCATACCACTTGCGCCGTAAAGAAAAGTCATCATTGCTTTTGCATTAAAAACATTTGAATATTTTTCGAAAAAGTGAGGTCATGGCCGTTGTTGCATTAAATGCGGACGTGTAACCAAAAATTATTTCGGATTTCAAACCCGATCAATATCACTTTTAATAAAATATCATTATATTTTATTGGGTTTGAATTTCAAAATCATTTTATTTATTTTCTTTGTAAACTCTTTTCGTATTCCTTTGAAAATATAAAACCTTTTTCCCAAAATCATTCTATCATTTATTTCTTTTTCATTTACTCCCAATCATATTTCTCTCTCAACATTCATTCATCTTTCCTTCAAACTATCAAACCCTAAATTCCTTAATACATTTTCATCCCCTTTTTCCATTTCATCAAATCATATTCAAATGGCTTCCTCATCCACTAAAGAACCCAAAACCTTAATAGCCTTTGAATATTCTCCCCCAAAATCTGCAGTTAAACCCAGTTCTCAATGGCCAAAGGATTTTGAATCTAAAACCATACGGTTCAACATGAACAATTATAAGGCGGCATTGAACATTAAAACCGACGGGTTGATGGGCAGATTAAACACATTCCTTCAACGTTGCCCTATTTCATATGCCCTCATTGCCGATCTAGAGCAGTTGTACCATAGATACCTATTAGAATTTTGGTACATTGCTGAAGTTGCCAAAGATGATAAGTCAATAGCCTTCACATTGAAAGAAGGGACGATGAAGTGTGTATTGACACTTGATGGTTTCCGGGAGGCACTCCGGTTGAATTATTTGCCTCCCAACACTCCCTACGAGAAAAGAAGAAAGGGAGTGAATTTTAGAGAAGTATTGTTGGTTACTGGCCATAACCAGATTTTGGATGATGATGGCAACTTGAAGACATCCGGCCACATTTTTATTGCTGGATTCAAAAACTGTTGGAGATATTTTGGGACACAAATTGTAGAGTGTCTTGGTGGCAATAGTGGCGGATTGGATCAGATTTCATTGATCTAAGTTGAGATGGGTTATTATTTGTGGCATGGTGTAAAGGCGGATTTTGCCGAGATGCTTTTTGCTCAATTGTTGACAAAGCTGAAGGGGAAGAGGAGCATTCATATTGCCTTCCCAAAATTTTTAAGTTTGTGTTTTCTAGTAATTCTGGGAGAAGGATATTCTGACATCCTTCAAGAGAGCTCTCAGACTGAATTCTGCAAAGATCTCTCCAAACTATCTGAGTCTGAGGACGAACCTGAACTGTCTCCTGCAATGCTTCAGGTACTTGGTAACAATATTAAAACTGACGCAGCACGACCAGCTGGCTCAGAAAGATCACTGGGCGGGTCACAAAAGAATGTGAGACCCACCAGTCGATCTAGTGGCAAAATGTTACACTTGTTTAAACCTAAAACAAATTCTACCCAGCCACCTTCATCTTCCACTGAACAACCTGAGGATCTCCCAAAAGACTCCTCAGGATCTCCAAAGGGTTTACTTAAACTGCGTCCTTTTAGGCCATCCTTACAACCCAAGGATATTAGCACCCAAGCTCAGCTTTCTGAGACCTCAAAACAGGTTTCAGAAGAAGGTCAGATGGGAAACTTGCAAGAAACCATCTCCAAAACTTCTTTAGGAGGAGATGGTGAAGATATTAGTGTGTCAACCCAACACACATTAAAAGTTGAGTCTGCACGTGCACCCCTTGTAACTTCACAAATCTTATACTCTATGCATGCACAAACTTTTGATATTTCTTAGGTGATACCCAGAGAGATGGAGGTTTCAACTTCTGCGGCCAATGAAGAGACTCTTGGATCCAGCACAAGGGTTACTGAGGCACAACCGGTATCGACTGAAGCAGTTCTAATTCTGACCAGTGACGATGCAACCACTGAAGCAGCTGCTGAACTGGGTGCTGGCTTGGATTCTGGGAATCAAGACCAGAGCATATCTGACCAGATAGTAAATATCTGGGATGACGATGAGCTTCCTGAGGGAAACCTCGAGGACTTTGAGTTTGATGAGGAGTTATTAAGGGAGAATCAATCGGATTCTGAGCCAACCCTCAACCTTGTTGACGAACCAATGCCACCACCTCTTTTGGAACAACAACAACAACAACAACAACAACAAAACATCCCAATCATTCCACAAAACATCATTGATCTTGATCCACCTTACCAAAGACCACCAATTTCACACCAACACCCTTTATTTCCTAAAGGATCAACCCATGCCTATGTCACCTCAGCCGTTTTTCAACCACCACTTCAACACCTTCACCCTCAAATTCATCAAATCCCACCAACGAGAAATTATGACCTGCCAGAGGATCAAGAAAAAGAATTGGACTCTGATACAGAATCTGAGGGTCCTTCTGATATACTTCTGGAGAAGGCTCTGGCAGGGATTCGAACTTCTCCCTTTGTTGCGTCAGCTTCCACTTCATCTGCTCCACATCTTCGTATGGAAGCTCAGTTAGAGAAATCACAAACCGCAGTCCACAACCTACTTATTCAGGTTGAGGGCTTATCTAAATCTCTGACTGCCAACACCAAGTCTCTGACCGATCTGAAGGGTGCCCAGGATGTTTTGGGCACTGAATTTACTAAAGTTGCAGTTAATGAGGGCTTGGTGGTTGGGAAGTTGCAAGAATTGGTTGTGGCATGCAATGGATTGAGTAAGGCAATTGGTGAAGCCTTCAAGCTGACCAAGAGGGATGTGTAGACTTCAGTTGTTGCGAATCTGCAATCCTGGGTACTTATGATTCAAAACTCTTTCTTGGTAGTTGAAAAACAAGTTGGTGAGTTGGGGAAGAAGCCAAGTGTTGATGAGAAGTCCCTTGGTGATTCTGTTGGTGAGAAGGTTTCTGAGACACTGAAGTCTGTATTCTCTGAAGATCTTATTTCTCAGATTTCAGTGTCAGTGGCAGAAAAGATTGAAGAGAAGGTCAGGTCGATGGTTTCTGAAGTTTCCAAGGCAACAAATGACAAGGTTGACAAAGCTGTTAATGAAATGAAAAATTCTGTGTCAACTCTTGATCAACAAGTTCAGAACCAGTCGAAGCAACTGAATGAAATCCTGGCCTTACTCAAAAAGCAGTCAAAAGTCGTTGCTCCTTCTTCTTCCTCACTCTCTGAAGATGATAAGAAACTGTTAAGGGATGTTCTGGAGCATGAGAAGCTAAACCTGAACTCTACTTTCAGATTAAGAGCTCAGTTTGCCACCATGTCAAAAGACATTTCTGACAGCATTACACAGCAGAATTGGGAACCTCTGCAGGGCATGTAGAAGGCCATTGACTTATATGCTAAGATGCCTGCGGAGATTCCCAAAGGGGGAAGTGATGTGCCAATTGGTCTGCTTGCCAACTCTCAGGAATTAATTGAAGCGACCAAGAGGCAATCTGAGTCTGAGGGGGAACATCTGAAGGAACAATCTGAACCCCAACCATCTGAACAAGTTAGAAAAGACAAAGGTAAAGCTCAGATGGTTGAGGAACCAAAGAAGAAGGGTGCTAAGGATTATGGTTTTGTGGTAGGTGAGAACGTTGATGAGCATGTTTATCCATTGCCAGATTTGGATGCTGATCAGAAAAAGTTGGAAGCCCTTCAAAGACAAGTCTCCAACCAGTTTATTATGTGGAGAGAAACAAAAGAAAAGGAAAGGGCCCAACACTTGGCAATGGGTACCATTGATTTGGTGGATGCTGCAGCTCTTGGTCTTACTGTGGAACGATATCAGAAGATCAAACATGATGCAAGATTGCAGAAGGCCTTGGAAGAAATGGCCGAGTATGATTATGGGGTGAAGTATTCTCCCTTAGAACAAAAGCTAGACCATCTCACCTTCAAATTATCTATTGAAAATCTGGTGAAGAATAGGAAGAAGGAGATGGAGATCAAAAGAAAAGAAATTATGGCTGGCGTTCTGAAGGTTGAGAAGGAAATTTGTAGGCCACCTCAGAAGCTCAAACAAATTGGCCCAAGGACTACAAGAAAACATGCTCGAGATTCTGACCTCTCTACATTCATACCTATTTCTAAAGAAGTTGCTCAGGTGAAGGATAAACATGAATAGGATCAGTATGATTTTTATATGAAACACAGGTGCCATCCTGCAAAGATCCTTGACATGCAAATTCTGAAGGAAGATGGTCTGAAACTGTTTAATCTGATTGTGAAGAGAGAAGGTAGAGCAGAAGAAGAATATGAGCAGGTTTCAGTGCATAAGTTTGGGTATTCTGAGCACAAAGAGATGATCACTGTTCTGAAAGGAAAACCGAAGTCTCATCTAACTGGCGCCTAGATGCTGAAGATCCAACAGAAAATGAAGGCCAAAGTTGAGATGAAGGAAAGATTATTTGGGAAGATCAGTTCTCCAAAAAGAAAGGTTACTGACGCACCTTCTGGCTCAAGGCCTGCGAAGAAGTAGTCATATCTTTTTGTAAATATTTGTACTTGTAAATATTTTCCCTTTTCATTTCTATACTTGTAACTGAACAATCATCTCAGTATCTTTTATATAGTTGCAAGTTATATCATATTATTAGGAAATAGTTTAAGTTAGAAAAACAAACAAGAAAATTTTCTTAAGGCATCATGATCTATGAGATGTCCTTAGAAATATTTTTACAACTTAAACAAAAACTTGTATTTTTAGACTAACAAACCTGTATAGATAGAAGTCTAAAATACATGAACTATTTTAGAACAAATAGGGGGAATTTGTTAGGTCGAAAATCGACCAAGTATGATTTGTTCAAAATAGTTGAAGTTCAGTGAAGAAAGCTTGCTCAGGATTCTGAAGACATTCAGAATAAAGATCACTGAAGCTTCACTTCAGATTCAGAAATAACCAACACTGAAGACATTTAGACTGAAATCAAAGACTAAAGACTGAAGAAGAAGATCATCTCAGAAGCAGAGCTCAGAGAAGATCTTACCTAATTGAAGAATCTGAAGAGGCTCAGTGAAAAAGTATTTACAACACTTTTTCACTGATTACGAGGAAAGTCTTTTTGCAGCTTTAACTACCTTTACCCGGTTAATTACTTTATACCTGGGATTGGGAAAGTTTTAGCAAAAGGTTGGGAATAAAGTATGTCAAGTCACATCAAAGAAACTTACATACTTTACCTTAAACAAGCATGTTATGGATTTGTCCTACAAATCCATAAATGCATCCAACCATATTTGTACGGCATATTGCCATGTCATCAAGACATGTTTGCCTATAAATATAAGACTTCTCACACTTGCTAAAATGCTTGGAACTTTGGCAATTGCAACGTGTGATATTACTCTAAGTATTCTTACGAGTAATTCCTTGTCGCATAGATCATTTGTATTTCTAGAGTTGTTTAGATATCTTCACAAATGTGATTATCTTTGTTTCGCAACAACTCTTGTATTTTGTTTATAGCAATAAATAAATTACATTGAAAAATACATCTTGACTCATTGCCATAATACTTGAATATAATTAGTATATATATAGTTTCAAGCACTCGTTATTTATTGTTCATATCCATATCTGGATCGTGGTTCATAACTAGTCTTTGTCTAGATTCGAACCACTTGCCAGTCGGGTTACGTGATATACTTGTGTTTATTGTTAACCTATTTTATATCTTGTTATATCTTGTTCTCGTGTTACATCTTGTGTAGGTGTGGACTCACATTATGATATGTTATTTTTCTTGATTTTGATGCATTGATGAAGTTTGTTAAGTGTGCAGGTTACAGATAACAAATTCCTTTTACATGTAAATGACATCAAAATTTCAGATCGTGATTGAAGACAAAATTGTTCCCTCTTGCTTTTAGAATTGCATTGCAGCGGACAATAATTTATGCACGACATGTGCTACAAGGATAGATAGCCTTGTATCTAATAACCTAAGACTTAGTGTGATAGGTTATATTTGTTATCAAGATCACAACCTAAGATGTAATGTGATAGGTTGTTGATATGATAAGTTGATATATTTGTAATGCATTATACATCAAATATGTTTTGATGTAAGTTTGCATTTGATGAGCTAAACATTAATGATGAAATGATCGATTTTATGTCAAGATAATAATGTAAGATTCGTTTGATAAATTATTTTGATGACAAGTTAGTACGGATGATTTACGATTACATATTCGAGCAGATACAGGTTTTTGGTAACAAGTATCTACAGGTTTATATTTTCTGGAATTTTAAAATTTTTCTATGTTACGATTTCTGGAAAAATTAGAAAATTCTGAAGTGTGCAGATCGTGTGAGTTAATTTTCGAACTCATCCGTGCTGACGTCAGCAAGCCTCGCGCTGACATCAGCATGAAGCCCACAGAAAAGCCTATTCGGCCCGGCCCACGAAGTTCGAACATATATACGGGCTTTACCATTTGTTTTTACTTTTATCCGAAATTTAAAACCCTAAATTTCACCATACGAACTTGCTCTCTTCGTGCGCACTATTCATCCGTCACTTAATTCGCTCTTTTCATCCCTTTTTCGTGTTAAACATCCAGATTTGTTGGTAAAGTTACAATCTAGGATAGTTTATTGATGTTTAAACTTTGAAAATCATCGATTACAAGTCGTTATGCTACCCAATTTTTGACTTGTTCTTCACGTGAATAGTACTAAGGACGAAATTTAACTTCGAAAATCATCGATTACAAATCGTTATGCTACCCAATTAAAACCTTGATTATTGGTGATTTGACTTAAAATTGGACTTAAAATTGGATTAATTGGTGTTTGTACATTTTCAATCTAACAAAAGTTATCATTAACATGTTTAAAACCAAGATTAATTAAAGGATTTATGGCTCATTTACTATTCACACGAAGCAGATGAAGAACACAAAGAACATGCCACTTCATGTTCATAATAATTGATTTTTAATCGATTTCTGGGCATTTAAACAATGATATTCATAAAAAACAAGTCCAAGTTGATGTTATTCATTGATTTTTGATCGATTTTGACATCGAATGGAGATGTTTTTCATGAACACGAAGGTCAGCTCGTGCTGACATCATCACATAGAGGTTTTACCTCGTGATGACGTCACCATGAAGCAGACTTGAAAATTTTCGAATTTTCTAATTTTCTTGTCGTTTTTGTCTGTTTTTGTGCAGGTGTGGCAGGACAGGGTGCTAATGCTCGAGTGTTCGTCAAGGAGCACAATGTTGCAATCGATCTCAGCATTACTCAGCCGGGATGCACACCAGAGTTTCACGGTGTCCTACAGTATCTCGCACGTTCTCGC
Organism: Erigeron canadensis; assembly: GCF_010389155.1. Taxonomy (NCBI): domain Eukaryota; kingdom Viridiplantae; phylum Streptophyta; class Magnoliopsida; order Asterales; family Asteraceae; genus Erigeron; species Erigeron canadensis. The sequence continues at coordinate 14,546,403 of NC_057761.1, forward strand.
ATTCGATTTGCTTTGACCGAGAACCCTCCGTTGGTGATAAGTCTCATTCGAGAGTTTTGGAACTCAGCTCGACCAGTGCAGATGGGTGATCATACTTATATTCGCATTACTGTTGGAGAGCATACTTTCACATTCTCAGCTGGAGACTTACGGACGATTTTGCAGTTAGGTGATGTCGACATAGAGCAAGGTCTAACAAAGTTTTCAGAGGCTTTCTGTGACAGTGCTCTACGGCGTATGGGTTACACTACTGACACTACCCACCCATACTATAAGATTTTAATTAGGACGTCTAACGCATAAAGCGTTTGTAGAGAGTATGAAACACTTGTCGGGTAGAAATGTTCCGGATCATGTTGATAATCCACCATTGTTCGGACATTTGATTAATCCTAACTATGTTGCTCCTAGACAAGGTTGGGAAGATGAAGAACCCGTTGTTGCTGTTGCTGATGATGATCAGGCTCAAGATAATCCTCAAGAAGAGCGGGCTGATCAGTTTGAGGGACTCAATGATGTTCCGCTGTATGCTGGAGATCTGGAGAATGATCCAGATATGGATGCTCTTATGCAGGATGTTGATGATCCCGTAAATCTTGTACCACCGACTACGGGAGTTTCTACTTCTACCTATGCTCCAGTTGGTGGTGATGTTGGTCCTTCTGAATTGCTAGTTGCTGTTAATGCTGGTGATGATTCAGAAGATGATTCAGAAGAGGCAGAAAGATTGCCAAAAAGAAGAAGAAGACAAGGGAAAGGAGTTGACGCTGTTGAGCGATTACAGCGATCTCAGACTGAAGTTGATAGAGATTTGTTGCATATCAAGCTGCTATGGAGAGGTCTCATGCACCTAATGTTGGTGATACTCTATCAGTTGTTGCTTTAAGAGCTTCGGTGTCTGAGATTCCTGTTTCTGTGCCTCCTACTTCTGCTGGTGTGTCTATTGGAGAGAAAAGGCCGAGAACCAAGTTAGTAATAAGAGGAATTGGTTCTCAACCTCAAATTGTCACTGAGGCTACAACTGTTACGATTCTACTGCTCCGGAGTCTATAGTTTGTCAAGAGCCAGAGCCGACAGTTGTTGCTCCTAGGCCTTCTTCTACTTCTATTTAGGCTACAGGTCCTGTTTCTACTATTATGGGACGTTTGAAGATGCCATTGGAAAGAGCTCAGATGCCTCCCACAGGAACTTTTAGTGCTCATATGCCTTCATTTGAAGCTATGATGCCACCCCATGCCTCTACATCTGATGTTGCTTCTACTTCACGTCCAGTTGTTCCTGTTCAAGTGCAGCTGACTCGTATGTTTTCATCTTAGATAGATCTTCAACAAACTTTTGAACAGCCTCCTTGGCCATAAAACACTTGACATCTTCATACAACTCATCATCAGATGAAGTTGCACTTTCAGCCCAATCTTTGGCAACTAGACTCTTTTCTTCTTTCTCAACTTTCTTACTCAGCTCAGCCACTTGTGCTTTCAAGGCTTTGTATTTGGTCTTGAGCTTTGAATTTTTCTCACTTTTTCCTCCTTTGGTTGGGACAGCTTGCGAAGACTCTTTGGATCTGCAATCACTAGCTATGTGTCCTGACTTCCCACATTTATAACAAGTGACTTTGGACATGTCAAATGGCTTCTTGGTCTTATCAGCTTGCCCAGATTTTCTTTTTCCTTTAAACTTTCCAAAGGATCTCCTTCTGATCCTTTCAGCCAACATAGCCACTTCATTAGCTATATCTTCACCATCAGATTCATCACATTCATATTCAAAACAAACAGAGTTAGTGTTAGCAATCACAGGAATAGACTCATTGACACAAGGTATGATCTCATTAGATATTCAGCTAGGGTGTTCAGTCATAGATGCAACAAGTTCAGTAGTAGGATGACCATAAGATTCACCCATAGCTATCAACTTCTCAGCTTTTGAACATTCTTGGTTATAAAGTAAACCAAAGAGTCCAGGGAGATCAAGATCTTGGTACACAGAACTTAGTTTAACAGAAAAGATATAATTGTTCCATTTTGGTGGTAATGAATCAAGAAATTTGATTTTCAAAATTTGATTTTTCTTAGTTATCCCAACAACAGCTAGATCATTAACCAAAGCATTAAAGCGAGTATGAGTTTCAATCAAGGATTCATTTCTTAAAGAGAAAAAACTCTCATACCTTCTGGTTAAAGTGGTGATTGTAGATTCCATGGAAGTAGAGCATCCTTCAAACATGACAATCGAAGTACCCCACATTTTCTTAGCAGTAGAACACATTTTAATAGAATGGTAAATGTATTTAGGCATAGCCTGGACAATAAAATTTCTAGCCTTTTGTTAGGTCCAATTTTGCTGAAAATTGGAGCTCTCTAGTTGCATCTGGAGAGCAGGAAGAATTGTCCGAAATATTTGAAGTCCAGTTGTAATGTACAGTTTATGCAACTGATGACTTCCTTCAGTTGAGATCTGAAGATTACCATCTGAAGACATTCTAGTTGAAGTCGAAGACAACAAGTGGAAGAAAGAGAATGGCAATGGCAGCGAAGCCCAGTTGACATTCTAATCAGATTAATCAACTGGAGATCCTCCAGTGTAAATGCTATTACAAAGCTTTACACTGATTACGAGGAGGACATTTTACACTACATCCTTTTACCCGGATAATAATCTTGTCTGTGGATAAAAGTGCAAATATGTAGAGTGGTTAAATAAAGTAACCTTTTGTCTTACTTTATTTAGCACACACACAAAGAATTTTTTCACTAATACTTTTGTGTGCTGTCAACCATATTTGTACGTCGAAGTTGAGATCCCAATGCTCAACCTTCGACTATAAATAGAGGTCCTTGCACAAGCATTTCAACAACTTTGCAAAAATGCATATACCTGCAATATTGTTGGTGAACTTGTGAAATATTCTCTCAATCGCTAAAAGGAACATTTCACAACTCTAAGTGTTTCGATTGTATAAGAGAATTTCCAAGTATAGATCAATTGTATTTCATAGGTTGTTAGGATATTTAGATTCGTGTATTATCTTGGTTCCACAACAACCTTGTATTTTATTTAACAATCTATAAATAAAATACACTTGAAAAATTAAATATAGTCTCACCAATTTATTTTACTTGTACTTTACATTATTGCTTCGCATTTACTTATTTGTACTGTCACCTTAATAAGTAACTTCCAGTTTACCTGGTACACTGTTCACTACAACTGGTCACGTCCACATATAGTGAATGTGTTGCAAAGTAAACTCACCATCGACATAGAGGTGTCTTCAGTACTCATCTAGTAATAGTTGGGACTTACATCTTTACGTCCAAGTTTGCCAATCTCCTATCCTCATCCCCCCAATCTGCCTTATCCTTAACAATGGTTTTTATTGTGGCAAGAATGGTTGGTTAACCATCTCTGACCACAGCATCCACCACAAGGGTCTGGGTAGGAATGTAAGGACCATCTGTCAGGCATATTGTTATTGATGTTATCAAGGAACAAAGACATACGACCTTTCCTCCCACTGAAATCATTTTTGTCAAACATAGGTGGTCGGGCAGAAGAACCATTATCAACATAGGATGACATTATGCTTTACTATAAGGGAAAATAAGTAAGGATCAAGTCAAGTTAATTCTTAACCTGACTCTGATACCTCGTATTATGTCCCAGAAGTGTATCAATATACCAAGGTATAAAGAATACAAACTGTTGTAGAGGGGGTGAATACAACTTTTCCTTAGTTCTTAACAGATTTTATCAAAAAGGTTTTAACGACTCAAATATTATATATTAATAAAACAGTAAAGCAGTAAATAAACATTCTTGAACACAGATTGTAGTTTTCAAATGTAATCCTTTATTAAGATAGAATATGTACAAAGAATTACAGGGTTGTTGCGTAAACAAGATAACCTACAAATATCTAAATAACCCTTTGAAATGACAAACAACAATCAGAAAGTTCCCGCTTAAGAGAAGCAGCCCAAGCTAACTTCTCACAGACTAAGCTGTGTGTAAGAGCAAAGAAAAGTTTGTGTGAAGAATGATTCAAAGGAATGCCACACATATGCCTTCAAGGATTGGAGCTTTTATAGGCGAAAGCTTCAATAACTCTTGGTGTCCAATTTAGACACGTATTGTAATTCTGGTGGAATGACAGATGGAATATTTGATCGTGCCTTCATCGTACTTGTTGTCCCCAAAACCTGCAACACTATCTTTTGATCCACCAATGAAAGTATGGACACGCATATGTAAATCCACCCACCAACCTGGATTCTAGGAACCTTCCTAGTCACGTCATATGTCCTTATCAACAAATCCAGGCTGTAACCTTCACCTGATTGTTAGACACAGATTACTCGTTTTGTCAAGAACAAATCTGTCTAAGTGTTTCCAAGCTGACTGCTAATCCCAAACTGACTTCCACTATCAACTTGATCTTCTATCTTCAATATTTCTCTTTGACTTGGGCTGAATGCTATAACTATTTGATGTAGCTTGAACAACACTTGCTTCCACAAGATAAACAATTACAAAGTATGATGCATGATCTGGGTCAGTTACAGATCGCAAGTTGTGTCAGCTTAGTCTGACCCAGATCAGATTACAAGAACCAAAAGATTTCTGAGTGTTTATATATATCAGATATGTCATCACCAAATTTACATCGAACATTGGGACTCAACAATAATGTTGTACAAATAACTATCTAGAAAACACTCACTACCGGTCAGTGTAGTATAGCCTAGTGGTAACCTACAGGATCGTTCGCAGGGACGCTTGCACTACCTAATCTAATAATGTGTGTAATTTTAGTTGTTTTTGAGGGGTTATCACTAACTCCTAAATAACTAATACTTTAAAGTGAATATCCGGTGTTACTGGGCAGGCCGTTTCTGAAGAAACAACGTAAAATTTTGGAAGGCGTTAGAAGCTCCAAAACCTTCTTGGAATCTGCAACTACGAACTAGGGTTGATAGTGGGCGGCTAGGGCTGCTGAATCGGCCCTCTCGTAGGGTTTTGAGGGTTAGTTCAACTTATATAGGTGTTAAAGTCAGTTGCTGATCTGGGCCTGCCAGCGGCGTTGGGTCTGGGCTTTGATGTGTTAGGTCCAGATTTACTGGACTCGCTCCAGACGTGACTACTGGAGCCCTCTGAAGATTTGTCCAGAAATTATGTGAAAACCAGTGAACAACTTACTTGTATAGAAATCTGGATCACTCCAGATTTGTTCACTATTCTTCACAACTTTAAGTATTTCGATCAAAGAGTTTATTTAGCAAAGATTAGATCACATGTAATTCATAGGTTGTTTAGATACTGACTTTGTAATATCTTGTTCCGCAACAACCTTGTATTTTATTTAACATCAATAAATAAAATACACTTGAAAATTACATTGTGTCTCACCATTTACTTACTTGCTTATCTTTATATTGCTTAAGTACGTATTACGTTATATATATTCTTGCATTTATATTTATCGTAATACTAGTCCAATCTAGTGCTTACTTGACGTTTAATACTAGTCCTATCTAGTGATTACTTGACTTGTTATTCTATACTTGTGGGTTAAACCATCGAGTGAGGGACTTCACATGATGGACCAGCAGTGCTGGTTGTCTAGGAACGACGCTCGTGGCTTGCCAGCAGCGCTGGTGGCCGCTGTTCCTTATTGTGCGTCTTCGTTTGACTCCCGAATCACTTCCTTGTGTCTTGTAACTTCATAGGCTTCCTTCTTGAGTCACTTGATGTTATTTACCCTCTGTCGTATCTTCCGTGAACCTGCGTAAACGTACAATTCATTAAGTACCAATAGTTCCGGAATAATAACCCATATAGACATAGAAATGAAGCCTCTCGATAGGGGTTTTTTATCACAATAAGGATGCTCATCAATAGGTCATAGGAGGTGATAAGTTATAGAGTGTGATAGCCAAATGCTTTAGCCGTACGGGTCCCGTCATCGGATTTAAAAATTCGTCGAAAGTATATTGAATGACATCTTTAATGAAAGTGCATGAAATTTTAAAAACACCCATACAATTTTTATAGTTTATCGATATACGATTTTTGAGATAAACATTTTTAATGAATTAGAGGTGAAACGACACAACTCGGTTAATAGAAAAATAAGAAAATTTTTTTTCCTTTTTTTATATACCCCCACTGCGCCGCAGTGGGGTTGAGCACTCTCCACTGCGCCGCAGTGGAAAGTCTCGGACCTGCGCGAGAAAAGCCCCACTGCGCCGCAGTGGGTTGGACACACTCCCACCGCGCCGCAGTGGGTGAAAAGGCATTTCTGGGTTCAAACAACTTTTAGACCTAGAAATAAACTTGACAAAAGTAAAACTAGTCATAAAAGACAATGCACCAAAAGTTAGAAATTTCGGAATGACCCATTCGTAAAATTATCATCTAAACCTGTTACGGATTCTGGGTTTACCAAAACACATTTAATCATGATCAATACATCACTACTAAAAAACGACCCATTGAAAATACCCCAAAAACTCGAGTCTAACACTAGACATCATAATAATTTTCCAAAAGGACATAACAAGGGTACAAAGAGCCGATAGTTCAGAGGGGGTCATTAAGGGTAATATTACCTATACCATTATCCGCATTTAGCTAAAGCAAGCATATCCATTAAGCAACTTTAACTTCAATCTTTAGGATACTTAACTTTCTTCCACATCCGGGACAACCTATAAAAAGGGTAAACAACTAAAAGGTATGCAAAGCTTAGTGAATAATCTTGCATACGTTTATACATACGAAGGAGCGCACATACAAGGACTATTACATGTAACCTATGACACCGTCATGCCACATTTATATGCTCACCTTGCACACAAATCACAATATATGGATTCATATAAGCTAAACAACATAATCATGATCATCTATCGGGGTTCTTAGGCCACCGGAGGTTCTTAGGCCTCAATAGATCAGCTATCGGGATACTTAGGCCCCGGAGGTTCTTAGGCCTCAAAACACTATGCCCCACATGGGATAATACTGCATCAATTACCACACATGGATAAATAAACTTCAACATGATGTTGTCAACACCACACATGGACAAAAGGCTTCAACATGATGTGGTCAATTGATCCAACGTAAACATAAAGGTATGCAAGAATACTCACCTCCTCCGCGACAACCAAAATCATAAATCAAGAAGACCGCATGAACACAAAACATGTATGCGTCAACCTAGCAACAAATCATAACGCATAAAGGATCATCAATCACATACTAGGCTATCTAGCCATAATCACTAGCATTTCAACACCCAACCCATCATTTACAAATCTTATATTAATCTTGGGTTGGTTCACATAACATGTATCTCTTATATCATTTTCAATTGGCCAAGAGTTACATTCGTATCAAAATCGTCATTCTCATATTTGACCTAGCAGACTTCAAACAAGCATATCTCAAGTTCTACTTACTTTTTTAACATGATTCCAGTGGCCAAATTTTCATGACACATACACCTACCTTTTATCTTTAGTGACTAATATGTGACTTGTCCTACAAAGGTGACTTCTGGTCGTTTTAAAAACCAACACTGTTGCTGAAAACAACTTTGACCTTACTGACTTCAAATGACCATAACTTGAGTTCTACACCATATAATGACCTCATTCCAGTGGCAAAATTTACTTAACACACTTAGGTACATTTTATCTTTAGTGATCAACATGTTAATTATCCTTCAAGAGTGACTTCTGGTCGTTTTAAAAACACAAACAATTGTTGTTCTTACTGACAAAACAGATTTGACCATACCAACTTCAAATAATTATAACTTGAGTTCGAAAACATATTTTGACCTCATTCCAGTTTCCACTTCAATTTAACACATTTAGGTACGTTTTATCTTCAATGACCAAGACATGAATTTACTTGCAAGAATGTGTTTTACCCGTTTTAATAACTGACATAGAATCAGTTTTGCTGAAAAATCAGCATTGCGCCTCTGAATTCAAAAATTCATATCTAGAGTTCTACTTCGTCTTTTTAACCCATTCCAGTGGCGAAATTTACTTAACACAATAACCTACATTTTCTTTTTAGGACTCGACAAGTGAAAATTCTGTCATGGGAGTGTTTAACTCATTTCAAACTCAGGGACAGAATCTGTCTAACACTGTTCTTACTAGTATTCATCAAAACCTTCATGCAACCCAACTAAAAACCTTAAATTTGATTAAATTACAATAACCCTAACTTGTATTATAGCAATTAACTCATTTTTAAGAAAACCCCCAAATTTCTCAATTAAATTTAATAGCAAGACCCCTAATTCTTAAGGAAGTCAAAATTAGGTTAAAAAGTGTTTACCTTAATGGATGAAGAAATAAATCAAGGATTCAAATCATAATTTCTTCTTTATTTCCTTCATTATTTTTGGCCACCACCACCACCACACTCAAAACTCCAATTTTTAATTTCTTTGGTGATTGAAGATTATTATCATTGTTCTTGTTGGATGATTCTTGGATTTCTTGATTGAAAGAAAGAATGAAATCAATTAATTAGAAGTGAAAGAAGGTTGAAGAAGAGAAAGTAAGTGGGAGGTGATTCATAACTTAAGAGAATGGCTGGCATCCTTCCCATGATGCCACGCCCCCTTTCAATTTTACCCGCTTTCCACTAAAGTTCCAACTAAATTAATCCCCTAACCAAAAATAAAATACTAGAAAACTATTTTAATGTTAAAACTATAAAAGGGGATTAATTTCTTTATCTTAAAAACTTTTGGGTGTTACAACTCTCCCCCACTTGGAACGGATCACGTCCTCGTGATCCAAGTCACATGCAGCAACGACGGTAATTAGGACACCTCTTAAAAGCACACGTAAAACCTTGGCGGCATAAAATTTCATAAAACAAGAATTGTGAGAGATAAAATAAATTTCTTGGAAGTTTCTTGGATGATTCCAAACAATCAGTAATCTCGTCGTCTCGAGCATGTATTCTGAATGAACTATTTAAGCAAGATCTGGCTTCTTCGCATGCAGAATCGTAAAACGCCTCTCCATATTATATAAAAACCAAAATTGATATTAATAACTCTCACTCTTTTATCTACCTAAGATTCTTGCTGATCACGACCCTCTTTAAATTATTATCTTATCGCTTTGACTCTCTCAGTCGATATCATGTCCATACTCATGTCATACAGCTCTAGTTACTCCACTTCTTTCCATAAATCAAAAGATCAACTTGTCAATTTTTTTTTCTTGACATTTACTTCAAATGCATGAAGCAAAACGTGCATTTCTGCCAGAAACATTGAAGACGGAAACTCCATGCCTCACTACAAATTTCTCGACACAAATGTTGACTACCATTCCTGACTTGTGAGTATTCGAATTGGTGGGGTTTGCGCGTTCTCATCAAATGTTAAGCAACAACCAGATAAAATCATATTGGTCTCCAGACGTCTTGAGAGATTTCGTAACCGTGTCCATCATGATGTGCTCCCATTTAACTTGAAGGTTTCCAAAGATTGACATTTCCCATAAGCCTTTTGGTGCTAGGATTTCGCTTATGCAAAAGTGTGGCAACTCTTAACATATTTCATAACCTTCTACTTCATTTCGGGTCACTAACATCCTTTCTTTAGATCTTGACACACCTTTGCTGTACCTGGCTAAAGAAGTATTCAGGTTTCATGGAGCAAATTCGCTTTGGTTTCGTTAAGGAGAGGATTCTAAGTTCTGTCATGACATCTAGTGAATCCGCAAAATTCTTTAGAAAATATTTCGTGTAATCTGAATTTTCGTTTGCTTAGGTTCTCATTGCAACAATCTCTTCGGGCGACACCAAACTTCGTAGACATAATCTTTCGAAAGAGTTAATCATTTTACTCAGTAGTTGTCACGAAAAGAAAATACTTTAAGACTCATATGATCAAAAACAAATCGTAAACTTGACGGTATATAGGTAAAACACGAAAATTCTAAAGTACAAACAACTCCGATGGATTCTAAAACGTGAAAGGAACGATTATTCTTGATTTCTTTTAGTAGTTCGTTCAACTTCTCATTCTTTTCTCTAGGCTCACTTCACATTCTTTCTAATTAATTCAGTCAACGGTGAGACTATCTTCAAGTGCAGAAAGTAAAGTGACATTTATCACCTGTCAATTACGAAACTTCTAATCTATATTGATCTTGTAGGTTGTCTCCACTTCATCACCGCACCATTCCAAGCCGAATCAAACTCAATCCCTCTTCTGGGTAATCACACGATAGAGATAATTTCACTTCTCTTAATCTGCTCATCTGACAATTTGACAGGGAAGTCTCCCTTTTTATATTATCTCCTTTACTTCGCGTAAACGAACTTAGCAGCCGTGTTGACCTTTAGAATAAACATTGTCAATGAAAACATTTACGATAACAGAAACAATTAAGGTTCGTAAGACTCATGAAAATTTGCAAAATCATGGATAAAATGGAAGAGCATAACTACAAATTCAAACTTCTCAAAACAAGTATAGATAGCATTTCCGGAAACATCTTCATCGCTCGTCTTAAGTTGATGATTAAAAGGAACGAAAATTCGTCTTAAAGTAATAAGAAGATCGAGTAGAACATGATTCTTGTCGACGAGTACTATTCTTCGACTGTTACGTCTTTTAGCTCATGAAAGATAAACACACGCGCATAATGCCATCTTTGATTTCGTCAAAAAGGATAATTATACCACTCGGAAATGACCAGAACAAATAAAAATCAACAGAAAAGACATTGAGGAATTTCCTGAACAACAAGAACATTTTCCATAGACCATGGTTTCCATTCGGCGTCGATGATCCAAACACATGAGACTAGACTATCATGCAACGATTATCAATACGTATCGGCGAAAGCACCAATAAAAGTCGACCGTTTCCTTTCTACCGCCAAAGACAATTACATTCACTCAAATATGGACATTCAACTAAGTCGCCGTTTCCTCCCACGAATTTCGGCATCGTTCACACTTAGCCAATCTATTCTCAAACATTGTACTACACGCTTGCGAAAGAAAAGTAAACAATTTGGCTCGAAGAATTCCCGATTAGGTTTCTAACTCTTATAACTACCATACTTATCATTTACGAATTCATTGTTACCATATTATCTCCATGTTCTCACTATGCCAATTCCAACTTAACTTCTATCATCATGCATCAAGTAGTCAAATACTCATTCAATAGAAACAGGTCAATCAAAGTCAAAATCACATTCACCATACTCCGTATGGTCTTTTATCATACACATAAATAATCATCGTTATATTAGAATTTCTAATTTCTACGACTTTATACCAATATGTAACATGCGTTCACTAAATTGACTTGCCAATTTAAACATGTTACTACTCAATTACTTTTTATTATACTTCGCATGGTCCTTCAACATATCATCTACGCAAATTTAATTAGACTATGAGTCCCCAACTCTACAATCTTATATTAACACACATTATGTGCCTTCATAACATTAATCAACCAATTTAAATCACATCACCGCATAACTGATTTTCATCGCCATATCTCGTATGGCCTTCTTAACACAATAATGATACCACGGGTCTCACTACCCAATGGTCTTACACAAAATAACATCACAATTCATTCGCATACATTCAACATTCATCAACTATTCAACGTACTTTTTCCTTATAAGCGACAAACCGTCTCTTAAACTTATAAATCACTTCAGCTTTTCACTTTTACGACCTCATGGCTCTATCACATTTGCATACATTTCACGTTTATCATGTATTTATCATGTCTTCTTCTTTACTATCATCAAACAATATATTAAACTCCTAAACCAATCTCAAATTTTCAATTCTAACCATTCAATAAACCAGTTAGCATGCAAAGCTAATATTCTATCATACTTAGATGTCAACTAGTAAAAACATAAAACAATTCACGTTATCAGATAAGGTCTCCAACCTATGGCTTCACACTAACATACTTTCATATTCAACGGACTTAACTTGAGCTATAATAATATGTGATCATAATAATACTGCAGTCATTATCATGATTACTTATTATAATACCTCTAGTGAACTGCGCTAAATACATCCATATGTACTAGAAACCAAACTATGCACATAAGGTCAAGTCACATCTATGGTTTAAGTCTAGGTATCCGTGTAATAATAAAATACCTAAATCCCTTAAACCACGGCTTTGATACCAACTTGAAACGACACAACTCGGTTAATAGAAAAATAAGAAAAAAAAATTTTCTTTTTTTTTTATATACCCCCACTGCGCCGCAGTGGGGTTGAGCACTGTCCACTGCGCCGCAGTGGGTTGGACACACTCCCACTGCGCCGCAGTGGGAGAAAAGGCATTTCTGGGTTCAAACAACTTTTAGACCTAGAAATAAACTTGACAAAAGTAAAACTAGTCATAAAAGACAATGCACCAAAATTTAGAAATTTTGGCATGACCCATTCGTAAAATATCATCTAAACCTGTTACGGATTATTAGTTTACCAAAACACATTTAATCATGATCAATACATCACTACTACAAAACGACCAATTGAAAATACTCCAAAAACTCGAGTCTAACACTAGACATCATAATAATTTTCCAAAAGGACATAACAAAGGTACAAAGAGCCGATAGTTCTGAGGGGGTCATTAAGGGTCCTATTACCAATACCATTATCCGCATTTAGCTAAAGCAAGCATATCCATTAAGCAACTTTAACTTCAACCTTTAGATTACTTAACTTTCTTCCACATCTGGGACAACCTATAAAAAGGGTAAACAACTAAAAGGTAAGCAAACCTTAGTGAATAATCTTGCATACGTTTATACATATGAAGGAGGGCACGTACAAGGACTATTACATGTAACCTATGTCACCGTCATGCCACATTTACATGCTCACCTTGCACACTAATCACAATATATGGATCCATATAAGCTAAACAACATAATCATGATCATCTATCGGGGTTCTTAGGCCACCGGAGGTTCTTAGGCCTCAATAGATCAGCTATCGGGATACTTAGGCCCCGGAGGTTCTTAGGCCTCAAAACACTATGCCCCACATGGGATAATACTGCATCAATTACCACACATGGATAAATAAACTTCAACATGATGTGGTCAACACCACACATGGACAAAAGGCTTCAACATGATGTGGTCAATTGATCCAACATAAACATAAAGGTATGCAAGAATAGTCACCTCCTCCGCGACAACCAAAATCATAAATCAAGAAGACCGCATGAACACAAAACATGTATGCGTCAACCTAGCAACAAATCATAACGCATAAAGGATCATCAATCACATACTAGGCTATCTAGCCATAATCACTAGCATTTCAACACCCAACCCATCATTTACAAATCTTATATTAATCTTGGGTTGGTTCACATAACATGTATCTCTTATATCATTTTCAATTGGCCAAGAGTTACATTCGTAACAAAATCGTCATTATCATATTTGACCTAGCAGACTTCAAACAAGCATATCTCAAGTTCTACATACTTTTTTAACATGATTCCAGTGGCCAAATTTTCATGACACATACACCTACCTTTTATCTTTAGTGACTAATATGTGACTTGTCCTACAAAGGTGACTTCTGGTCGTTTTAAAAACCAACACTGTTGCTGAAAACAGCTTTGACTTTACTGACTTCAAATGACCATAACTTGAGTTCTACACCATATAATGACCTCATTCCAGTGGCAAAATTTACTTAACACACTTAGGTACATTTTATCTTTAGTGATCAACATGTTAATTATCCTTCAAGAGTGACTTCTGGTCGTTTTAAAAACACAAACAATTGTTGTTCTCACTGACAAAACAGATTTGACCATACCAACTTCAAATAATTATAACTTGAGTTCGAAAACATATTTTGACCTCATTCCAGTTTCCACTTCAATTTAACACATTTAGGTACGTTTTATCTTCAATGACCAAGACATGAATTTACTTGCAAGAATGTGTTTTACCCGTTTTAATAACTGACATAGAATCAGTTTTGCTGAAAAATCAGCATTGCGCCTCTGAATTCAAAAATTCATATCTAGAGTTCTACTTCGTCTTTTTAACCCATTCCAGTGGCAAAATTTACTTAACACAATAACCTACATTTTCTTTTTAGGACTCGACAAGTGAAAATTCTGTCATGGGAGTGTTTAACTCATTTCAAACTCAGGGACAGAATCTGTCTAACACTGTTCTTACTAGTATTCATCAAAACCTTCATGCAACCCAACTAAAAACCCTAAATTTGATTAAATTACTATTACCCTAGCTTGTATTATAGCAATTAACTCATTTTTAAGAAATCCCCCAAATTTCTCAATTAAAATTAATAGCAAGAACCCTAATTCTTAAAGAAGTCAAAATTAGGTTAGAAAGTGTTTACCTAAATGGATAAAGGAATAAATCAAGGATTCAAATCATAATTTCTTCTCTATTTCCTTTATGATTTCCGGCCACCACCACCACCACCACACTCAAAACTCGAATTTTTAATTTCTTAGGTGATTGAAGATTATTATCATTGTTCTTGTTGGATGATTCTTGGATTTCTTGATTGAAAGAAAGAATGAAATCAATTAATTAGAAGTGAAAGAAGGTTGAAGAAGAGAAAGTAAGTGGGAGGTGATTCATAACTTAAGAGAATGGCTGACATACTTCCCATGATGCCACGCCCCCTTTCAATTTTTCATGGGTATTTTACCCGCTTTCCACTAAAGTTCTAACTAAATTAATCCCTAACCAAAAATAAAATATTAGGAAACTATTTTAATGTTAAAACTATAAAAGGGGACTAACTTCTTTATCTTAAAAAAAACTTTCGGGTGTTACAAGAGGAAAAACATGATTTATGGTAGAGAGAGAAAAATAAGTTGCTGATATTTGAGGAGAGAGAAGAAAGTAAGTAATTGAGATTTAAAGATATTAATAGGTATATTAGGTATAAATATTTAAATTATTCAATAAAATAGAATAATATATTAACCATTTTAATTCATTAATTCAAAATTTGAAAAAAAGTTTATAGATACATTATTAAACGTTGGTTTAGCTGGCGCGGATATGTATGACTTTTTAGTCCACATCACAGCCACCACTTGAGAGAGAGACTTCCTTTCTAGACTAAGAAAGTAAAAAGTAGAAAGAAAAAAAGAATTTTATCTTTTCCCTGTCTCTCTGTCTATCTCTTTCTCTATGCAAACTTTCCATATTTTCTAATTTCTAATTTCTACTTTACCTTCACTTTCCCTCATTCTTCCTCACCTCTTCAAGGTCTGATCATCTTCTTCAATCTCTTTTCCTTTTATTAATTATTATTATTATTATTATTACTACTACTACTATATAAAGTATCATTATAAATATAACTATAAGTATAATTCTAACACCCACCAAATGTTTGCTTAAATGCCTCAAATAATATTGTAACTTCATCAACACTTAAATCTAGAGAACCCCACTTGACCATGATCCAATGCCATTATTATTCTTATTATTTCCTCATTATTTTTATAATAATAAAAAGAAAGTAAGAAATAAAGTTGTATATATATTTTTATATTGTGAATAATTTTGTTGCAGGTTAAATTGGTGTGCAGCTGGATATGCAGAAATGATATTAAGAGCAATGGGTGTTCATGTTAATAATAATTATAATTATTATAACAGATCTATATGTATATTTTACAACTTGTTGGTGTTCTTCTTCTTAGCATTTGTGGCTCCTATTTGTTTTGCTACTAATCCTTCAGATGGTAACCCATCTTCTTTAACTTTTTTTTGGTCTTATTTTTAAATATATATATATACATATATGTGTATGCAAATGCGTGTGTGTGTGTGTGTGTGTGTGTGAGAGAGAGAGAGAGAGAGAGAGAGAGAGAGAGAGAGAGAGAGAGAGAGAGAGAGAGAGAGAGAGAATGATGATGTATAGATCTACTGTAGTAATACGTAAGGATTACCAATAAATACTATACAGCTAAACTGGTGCTTCCCAATCAGGACTTCCTTTAACATCAGTAATGATAGTATAATTATTGACTTTCATGTTTAGGTTCTCACTCTCTAGCTTTTTTAGTTTTCTTTTTCCCGATTAAAAGATTATTCTGTGTAGCTTTAGAAGTAGAAGTGTAGAAATGACCTTTTAAAAAATACTCGTACTCTTTTTTTTTTCTTTCAAAAAATACAAACTTAAATACTGCATAAGTTTGTAGGGGTTAATAGTTCTTTGAGGTTACATTTATTTTTTTGAAACTGTTTATTGATTTGAGAATGATGACTATAATAACAATGTTTGAACTGCTGACCAATGAGTTGTATAGTGCTACCGTTAAAAGTTAGATGTTAAGCTATCATAATTAAGTTAGGGTGTCGATAGTAACACTTTGGAACAGGGGAAATACATCATAGTCATTGACTCCTTTTTAAATTTTATTTTGTGAAAGTAACACTTTCCTGTTGTTATGAATTGTCTAAATCTCATTGGTGTAGCAGACTAATTCATATTGCTATAAACCTTTTTAAGAAGATTCATTCCTTATATAAGCTTTTTTTTTTTCTTTTGTTTCAATTTTTTGATATAGGTTTGATGAACCATGACACTTTAGCTTTCTTTTCTGTACAATTCTAAAGTCATTATCTGATTATGAATTATCAAATTTAGGTGCCCGTCGTAGAATACCTAAACCAGCTGTAGGAGATGTTGTGCAGATATGTTTGTTTCTTGAAGTTCTAGTAATCAGATATTCAGATGTTTAATTGGATGGAAAATTACGTAATACATAAATTTACCAAAAAGGACAATGTTGTGATAAAGGAGATTCGTTTTATGAGAAGTGAGTAAAAGTAACGAGTTATTACATAATTGTATTTGACCATTTTATTACCAGTTTTGATAATATGTTTACCTTGGCATTTAAAAACTGTTTATTGCGATGTGCACTAATTAGATAATTAGTTTCAGAACACGTATCCGAACACTCCCTTTGCAATAGTGTAAGTTGATGTATAAAATACGATGGTGGATGCTTATTGTTGTCCTTGGTCTTTACTTGTCCAGTTAGTGCAATGAATAATCTATATGCTGCATTGGGATATCCTCCTCTTCCCGGATGGACGGCAAGTGCTGGAGACCCATGTGCCGAGGCTTGGCAAGGTGTTGTATGTGATGCTACTAATACAAACATCATATCCATGTATGGAAATCCTTTCATTCCTGTCTTGTAATGATTATGTGCATTGAATTTTGATACATTTTATGTATTTGTAGAACTGTTCATGGTGCCAATTTGGTAGGAGAATTGGGTGATACCTTGGGATCATTTTCGTCACTCCAAACCATGTAAGTGACTTTCATACCTTGGGCAAGAGTACTCATACTCTTGTGTGCCTAATGAGAGGGCATTCAGGATTTCTGATCTTTGACTAATAATTCAGTCTATCTGGTTTGTAGAGATTTAAGCAATAATGCCATTGGTGGTAGCATTCCAGTTGATCTTCCTACAACTGTGACAACTATGTAAGTTTCCTTTTATTTCGCAGGAATCAGATTAAGTTTATCTTGAACAACTTCAGTATTACCGGTTGATAAAAAATGACAACAAGCCTATTTAATTTAACACTTGGAATAATGATCGTGATGACCTCTGTTATCAAATTGCTTGGTTTATTAATATTTTATGACAAGTACTGATGCTAAACATATGATAGTTTTACCTTTGCAGTTTTCTTGCAGATAACAACTTCACAGGAAGCATACCAGATACTCTGTCCTCTCTAACACAATTATCAGCCTTGTAAGTTATAGATACATTCAGGTAGAAAGTTGCCTGATGTGTATTTATGTTTATGGAACCACTAGAGCATCTTATCAAGAAAATTCACTATTTTGAACTAAAATTAGTCATATTTGCCCCGCAGCTTAATTGTAGTAATTGGACAAAACCTGTTTCAGGTCATTTTGTTATTTACGAAAAACATGTTTCGACCAGAACCCATTTAACCCATTTCTCAATCTGCCTGGCACACTTATAACATAATTTGCATTTTCTAGTTTTATCCATACTGTGTTTGCTTACACATCTGTCTTAGAGTTGTAAATATGGTATGTCATTATGCAATCCAGGTCTCTAAATGATAACAATTTATCCGGAGAAATACCTGATTCTTTTGAGGGCCTTACAGCATTGGTCAATCTGTAAGATCTGTTATCTTGATAAAATCAGTCAGCATTGTTCATGTTTTTCTGATTTTTCTCACTTTTCTCATTTCAGAGATTTATCCAGTAATAGTTTAAGTGGAGAGCTACCTTCATCCTTGGGAAGTTTGTCTTCTCTAACTAGCTTGTGAGTAATCAATCATCTTATCATGAACAGATGTTCATGGCTAGAGGTGACAATATGGGTGGGTCAAGGAGCCAAAAGGGTTTGGCTTGAAAAGGCTGAATTGCGTATGGTTCATAACGGGCCTTGTTGGGTTAAATTGCCCCACAAGTAATTTAATCAATCCATGTTTGACTTCTTTTATATGTTATTCAGTGTGCTAGTTATCATTTCATAAACTATTTTACATTCATAAGTTAATAATAATCTAGATGTTCAAATAAAAAAAACACTATTTACAAAAAATAGCCTCTGGCGACTTGGTTCCTTATTGGCTAATTTTTTAGGATTTGATCCATTTGGCTGTTTGAGTTAACATGCAATGCAATTTCACCTGTTCATATGTAAATAAATTCAGATTGCCACCTCTATCCCCAAATTTAACTATTCAAGTGAAACTAACATGTCCATGGGCAGTCATTTACAGAACAATCAACTCTCTGGGACCCTGGATGTTCTACAAGATCTTCCATTGCAGGATCTGTAAGCTTCACAATGACATTGCAATAAATTTGGGATAATGGGAATATTTTTCATACTAGTTATGAATGATGATTGAGTCAGTGTTTTGATATTTGTTAGTATCTTCTACTAACTTTTTCAATTCTTCCTTACAGGAATGTCGCAAATAACCTGTTTAATGGGCCTATACCTGATAAGTTACTAAGCATTCCCAGTTTCAGGTGCATGGTTATTATGCTCATAATATTTTGGACTCACATGTGTACTAGTATTGATCCTTGATCTAACAGACGTGGCAGTTTTGTTCCATTAATTGAGGAGTAGGTCATTCCTAGTTTTGATTTATCCCCAACAGGTCAAATGATTGAAAGCTTAAAATTACCAGCTATAAAGGCAAAGGAAATTCATGCCAACTGAATATTTAAGGCATAAAACCTCCAAAATCTCGAAAAATAATTTCATATTAAAGCAGTACTAATTTTTAATATTATTTGACACCCTAGTTATATATCAACAAAGTGAAATCCATTTTGACAAAAGCTGTTTTTGGTTGATCCATAATCTGACCTGTCCATTTCTTGCTGCCAGTTTTTACCAACTACACGTGTATACTAACCGGGTCTTCTTTTTCATTTGTTTCAGGAGTGATGGTAATTCGTTCAATACTACTAGTGCAGCCCCATTAGCTCCACCTGCATCTCCAAACGCAACTCCACCGGCGGGCTCTGGAACACCATTTTTTCCGTCACCTAAACAAACACCTGGGAAGCAACCACCCGGTAAACAACCACCACAAGCCAGTGGTCCAACATCCACACAAGATTCCAACTCTACTTCCAAAAGTAAATCATGGACTGCCAAAAAGAAAGTTTGGGTGTCAATTGCTTCAGTATTTGGTTTTATAGTTGTGGTATTAGTGTGTCTTCTATTTGCACCAAAGTGCTTCAACAAAAGAAGACGACATCCGGGTTTGATACCGAAGAGGCACGAGATAGCTCCGTACACCGGTAACAACAGAGACAATCTTATAGATAATGCCCCTTTTGTTCAACCGACGAATCAAGTTGATAAAGGTAATCTGATTTGGTTTTCTTTGGTAATGCTATTATTGTTCTGAAATTTGTACACATCCCAAACACTCCACACTTAGCGTAATGGAATGTGGGATACTTAAACTTGGTAATTATTTCAAATTACTAAAGCTCTTATTCTATGAGTAGTTCCAAAAGTGGCACAAGTTGTGAAGCCAAAGGAGGAGCAGCATCAAAAGTTTTCACCACCGCCACCACCACCACCACTACGACAACCGAAAAAACCGGGTCCAAGCATAAAACCACAAATTAATCAAGAGATGAATGTGCAAAAATCGACTGCCATAGCCAAGCAGGAGAGTCAGGAAATAGACATGAGTAGATTTGATATAGATTCAATGCGACCTCCGCCGCCGCCGCCGCCGCCGCCACCACCACCAGTTCCAGCATCACAACCAATCCATCTACCTTTTGAAAAGGTTATTGTAGAGCCAATTGTGCCAGTTAAAGCAGCAAGTGCTTCCACCATACCTCTTCCGCCTCAAACATCCGTCAGATCTTACACAATTGCATCTCTTCAGCAGTACACAAACAGTTTTTCTCAAGATAATTTTATTGGTAGGGGAATGCTGGGGAGTGTTTACAGGGCACAACTTCCGAATGGAAAGGTATGAATTTTATATATACTCCCTGAACCATGAAAAAATTGCAACACAGATATTTGCAACCTTGTCTCTCTCATAAAGTTTTCAAGCTGTACAAATTAACCAGAAGTGTCAAGGTAGGGTAGAGGGCTAAGAAGGATAACTTATGTACAAGGTAAAATGAATGGGGTGGGTTTGACCAAGTCCACTTTCTGTATCAATAAATAGTGTGTCAAATATGATTGTATTGAAATTGATATAGTTTCTTTTAATCAAATGATTCAGCAGGTTCATTCGTAGAAAACACTTTTGGCAACTTTACGCCTGTCAGCCCACATTCACTTTCAGCTAATTTTGTCAAAAAAATTTGTTAATAGTTAGTGTGCCAATATGATTACGACAGTTACGTTGCTTTGATTTTTGTTTTTTCTTTAGTGATATTATGTAGGAAGGTTCTATGCCTTTTTTAGTGGAACATCTTTTTGTGGTACGCATTTAAGCCATTGGTTTATTCCTGTCATTAGATGAACTATCTTTGGCTTTCCATACCTTGTCTTGATGTGCCCCCTCATAAGAGGTGAGGGTTTGAACCTCTTATTAAACTCCATGGGGGTGGTCAGGAAAAGATCTCGGAACCGGTCACGGGGATACCCTGGTTAGGCCGTGTACATCTGAGTCAAAAACTCACCCACCTTGGGTACCAGAACCCTCCTCTGTTTACCTGTATATTTGTAGTTTTTTGTTATAGCTTTTTCTTCTAAGATTGGATTGCATCAAATCCAGGTATTGTGGATAGTTGCTTCAAGATCTATATGTAAGAACTGTTATTCACATATCTTGAAGTTTGTCGAAGTTATTATATTATATAAAAGTTCGTTTTCTTCAAATAAGAAAATGTACACTTTGGGTGACTGCCGAACCATTTGATGCTTTTAAATTTCTGTTGATGGCAAATTTTTTGTAAGAGATATAATATAACATGAATGAATTGCAGCCTTTGAATATTGTATACATTGAATATGTATATTTTTCATGTGTCAAAAGCGATATATAACTGGTTCATGTATTTCTTATGGTGCATCTTGTCAAAAGCTCAAAACCTTATGCATTCTACCTTACAATTGTTATTTAGTTTCTTGCTGTCAAGAAGTTGGAGAAAAAGGTTATCAGTCAACAAAAGGAGGAAGATTTCATTGAGCTTGTGAATGATCTTGATAAAATTCGGCATGCTAATGTTGTGGAACTTATGGGTTACTGTTCAGAGCATGGTCAGAGGTTATTAATATATGAATACTGTAGTTGTGGATCTCTTCAAGATGCACTACACTCTGATGATGATTATAAAAAGAAAATTTCATGGAAGGCACGCATTCGGATGGCACTTGGAGCTGCTAGAGCCTTAGAGTAAGGAAAACAATATATGTGTATATGGATCATGCATTGTATACTTTTCACGACTGAAATAGACTTGTTCTCCAAAATATATACATTCTATTTTAGTTAATTTTTTCACTGAAAATATTGTTAATTTATGTTTATAACCATACCCCACCCACCCTTCTCCTATGAAATTGTTGACAAATGTTGCAATTGAATGTTCTGATGTTCACTTTACAAAGTACTTTTAGCTGCAGCTTCATGTTTGCCCATTGCAATCATCGCAAAAAAGATTTTGGGTCTAGAATGGTACCTTTAGTTTACAAAAATGGTACTTATCACTACACATTTGGCAAACACGAGACCTCCCTAGAACTATATAACATGTCATTTGACAAAAGTGAAATTTGAGCTTTACTATTGACGCTTGGTCATATAGTTTATTTGTGCTTCCAATTGGCTTTTTGTTAATTTTATGTTTTTTCCTTTCAAGTATCCGTTACGGGTATGCTGACATCCCTCTGATTTTTTTTTTTTTTTTTTTTGCCGCTTATGGTTAAGGTATCTACATGATTTCTGTGAGCCACCCATTATTCACAGAAACTTCAAGTCTGCAAATGTTCTTCTTGATGATGATCTATCAGTGCGTGTATCCGATTGTGGGTTGGCTCCTTTAATATCCAGAGGTTCGGTCAGTCAGGTTAGTAGTCTACTGAATTCGGCTTACTATAAAAATCAGTTTGGCTGTATTGGTATAAATGGGATGATGTGGTTTTTGTTCTATCTCAAAAAGGTTAGAAAAAAGTAATGGGAACGGTATAAATGGGTTGATATGGGTCGTGTTCTATCTCAAACAGGTTAAAAAATGTAATGGGAAGGGGATAAAATGGTTAATTATGAATGCATACCTTTTTTGAATGCATACCTTTTTTAAACTCAAGTCTATATGAATGCATACCTTTTTTGATAATTATGCTAATGTAATAATTTATTTGTAATCGTATAATCTATTATTAAGTTTAAAAAGAAATAAGCACAAATTATTCAGTTGTCAAGCATGTCGATCCTGTATCATTAAAGATATATGTCAACCTGAACCCTTTTTAACCGTTAATAAGCCTGCCCGCCTCGTACATAGTGCCCCCTCTAGTTTTTGTAATTTGATATGTTCACAACTTCATATATGGGTTTCATTACCTGATGCAACTTGTATATTTAAATTTTGTTTTGTCTGCACACAGTTGTCAGGACACCTGCTATCGGCCTTCGGTTATGGTGCACCGGAATTTGAGTCGGGAGTCTATACATATATGAGCGACGTGTACAGTTTTGGGGTGGTGATGTTAGAACTGTTAACAGGCCGGATGTCCTATGATAGGTAACACCTTATTAAATTGGACCCTTCATCTATTATGTCTTTGTTAATTTGTTCATGTGACATATTTATTAAAAATATGTGTAGTACACGGCATCGTGGAGAGCAGTTGTTAGCAAGATGGGCGATACCTCAACTTCATGATATCGATGCATTATCGAGGATGGTTGACCCTTCTCTCGATGGAAAATACCCCGTCAAATCATTATCAAATTTTGCAGATATCATATCACGTTGTGTTCAGGTTTTTTATCCCAAACCTTGATAGTCTAATTGTTCGTTGTCCATTTATATATGAACTTGAAATGGAAAATCAGACCCGTTAACATATAAATAGGTTTATTTGGGTTTTGTTATATACTTGGTTCAAAACGTGTGATAGGTGCTCCGAAGAGATAAGGGTAATAATAAGCGTAAGTGCTAGGCGAGCCTCACGTAAAAAGTCTCCTTTTTATCGATAAATACTTGTATCAACCCTAGATTCCATTTTGTACAAAACAAATGCCTTAAACATGCTTAAAAGTCACTTCTACCTAACATACACAAGATACTTCACGTCTTCACTTACATATCCAAAGTTTTCACAAAAATGTACTGTCAGGATTATATATGACATAATTTTTATGTTAATATATTAATATATATATGATATAATTTATATTAATATATTAGTATATATATGACATAATTTATTTCATATTATAATCCTTAAATTGTATGTGTCTTTAATTTAATTAAGTACATTACAAATATAATTAAAACATATAATTTTAGTTCATATCATAATCCTTAAATACTATGTATCTTTAATTTAATTAAGTACATTACAAACATAATTAAAACTACGAGAAAGAAATGGTAAAAGTAAATAAAAAAAAAAAAACTGTATAAATAAAAGTAAATTAACATTGAAAGATTAGCGCCTAGGCGGCGCCTAGTCATATCTTAATAGCACCTAGAAGTGCCCTGCATCGCCTCAATTAACACTAGCACCCGAGTAGTGCCTAGATGATTCCTAACTTCTAGGAGCGGCTAGTACCTAGGAGGCGCCTTTTTAAACCAATGTTATATATATAATAGATCAAATTAGTTTAGTTTTAAATTTAAATATGATCGAACCAGAGATTTTGACAACCCAGGGAATCAGTATGCATAAAACTTCCAAAGTTGCTGTATTAGAGAAGTGTTATATTACTTTATAATAATAATAATTTAGTAATTGGAATCATATTTAAGAAATTAATTATCTATTAAATGTTAGCAAAGGCGATTAAAAAGATTTTAATGGTCGGCTGAACTTGACTGGCCCATTAGGAATGATTTGCCTTGTTGCCCCTCATTAACCATCTGCCTGACCTGCTAAACATCTTGATTATGTCAGGGACATTATTACTCTAACTAGATGAAATTTCTATACTTTGCAGGCTGAGCCTGAGTTTAGGCCGCCAATGTCGGAAGTGGTGCAGGATCTGATACAAATGATAAGGAGGGAGTCTTCTAATAGATCAGAAGGGGATTAATTGATTCATTGATAATAATAATAGGATTAGTTTCTGGTTAGAGGTCAATGACCATCAAAGTCGAAGGTGCCAAGGTTCTAAGTCTCTATGACATAAGGTCGGATGCACTTGGCTAGGCCAACACACTTTCTCTTGTACAAAGGGGGACGAGTGACAATGCCAAATTTGGTGGTTATTTTGTTTCAAGATTGAAGAAATATTTAATTCTCTGGTCTGCCCCATTCATAAGGTCAAAATGGTAAATTTTCTGACTCCCATTCTTCATTTGTAACCGTTGGTGTTGGTTCTTCGTTTCGTTTGTGATTATTCATATAAATTTTTTGTTCAACTGCCCTTTGTTTAGGTTCCCTATCTTCACTACAATATATAAATCTAATATCAATCTCGTGTATCTAATACAGTTACGTATTATGAATTTATGATCCTCGGTTCAAGATCTAACTTTTTTGTACCATTATATTGTCATTTATCCATTATCTAACTGTGCTTATGGAATTTTATATTTGCTTCAAAACTAGTGTAAGAGCTTTGATGCAACAATAGGACTGAATGAGCTAACACTGAGTTCAAGCACGACTATGCAGCCATAGGTTGAGCTCAAACTTGATTCATCAATAGTTTAAACTTCAGCTCGACCTAAAATTTTAAATAACCATGCTTTTTTATGAAAATATTGTACTATAGAAGTATCTCGCTCCCGTAAACTTGTGCTACAATAGTCGACATAAGTAAACTGACTGATAAGATACGCCGGTCGACAGCCTTGTCTTTGGAGACAGAAGTTATGTGTTTGATATTTACTCTTTGCAAGACCGACTAACTGAGGGCCTTTTTTACTTTAGGTAGACTTTGAAAATATCCTCTCTGCGTTAAGTAAATGTAAAGTTGTTTACGTCTCAACCTTTCCCATAATCGTCTATGATGGTATCGAGACTTATAACCCATCAAAGACGTTGTTGGCGTTACCTTACTTTACCTTTTATACTATAACTAAAAGAAAATTCTTGATAAAGCATAAGTTGAGTGACTTGGTTGATTTAGACGAGTTATGAACTTTCTTTTGGTCTGTGCAAGGGACATTGACGACTTATCGTTTGACCCAACACACCTAAAACGTCCAACCGACTAACATACGTTTGCTCATTTTAATGGATTAAATAGTATTTGACAAATTATATACGAAGTACTTTTTACGTGTTTCAATGTTTTAGATTTTTTAATTTAATATATAAGATTTTTTTGCATCAAATCTTCTTGTAGTAAGAGCAACCAATTAGTTAGAAAAGACCCTCACATTATTCAATACTCTAAAAAGACCCTCACATTATTCAATACTCTAAAGAATCTAACCGTGCCATCGGGGACAAGACCAAGTCCTTAAAAATTTTGCTTAAGAAGTTTCCTTCATTCAAGTGAATCGAACCCTCTTATAAATTCATGTCTATAATCAAAGTAAACGAATATCATTGATTGGTTATCATTTTTTGTTTTTTGCTAGTTACAATCTCAACTTACTATTTACAGTGTTCCTTTCTGGTCCTACATTGTAAAATAATGTTTATTAGAGGTACACACGAGGGTTCTCAAAAGCTAGCAATAACATTTGGTTTGTGGTGGTTCTACCTCTTATTCGGTATTAGTATCGGGGTCTGTTTCAAGTATGATAATATTTATCAATTACCATACTTTATAGAGAGGTCCATGCAAGACGGTTGCATCACTCTTGCGGTCAAGCTTCTAAATTTCTTCATTGTTAAGTGCTTCCAGTTCAGATACTTGTCGCCAATGTTGCCCCCGCCATTGTTGGCAAAACTGATGTTTTGGATTGTGCTATGTAGAAGTGTTTTTGAGATGTACTACTAAGTACTAATGAGAGTCTCAGCAGACATGTCCTTTGGCTTTACTCCCTTTAATGTCCAACATTTAGCAATGTCGTTAATCTTTATCCCAATTTACAGCTGATAATTTTGAACGTACTCTAAGCTGTCATAATTTTTTTTTACTTGTCTTAACAAAAAACGTGTTGTAGGACAAACTTGGTAATTTTTTACTATTGTAGGTCTAGGTTACCTAGGAACTAGCTGATGCTGATGTGTACCTAAATTAATATTCGTATTTATCTTGCTTACTTATCTGTTGACAACCAAGTGCATAATAAAGTATTAAGATTTTTTAAAGTTATAATAATTGTATAGATAAAGATGAAAAGAGCTTAACCCTTATATAAAAAATCAAACGTTAATATTTAAACTTAGTTTTAAAATCTTAACCATTTATTTCAATCTAAGGAATAAGAATTATTTAACTTCACCTATAAAATTAAACATAACTTTAAAGATCTCTATCCCATAATAAAATGTACACTAAAAATATTTCAATTGAATTCATAGTTTTGAAACACAGATCTTCATCTTCCCTTTCATTTCTTTTGTTTTTTAAAATCTAAATTTAATTAACACTAATTTGTTTCATATAAACGTCAAATAAAACGGCTACTTTGTTCTTACATGACATTGGTGTCGATCAGGTTTAAAAAATCATAACAGCCACTCTTTAGAGCCCATGGGGACAGACTTACGAAAGTACGACCAAGTACCAACGCGCTCACTAGCGAGGACTCCTAGATAAATGTTCAAGTAGCCTTTCTCACCTCTGTCTCCGGCAAGGACCCCATCTGTATAGTATCCGGCATTTAAGAAATGTAAGTTTATAAAACCTTCCATATTCACCAACCGGATGTCCAATAAGAAGTGTAAGTTCATCCGGCATTTCATTATTGTGAATTGGATGTTCACGAAGCTATATACTAGCTCATTAATCTGGGTTCAACCCGGTCATATTAATACAAGTTTTGTAAAAACGTATTTCGCCATTGAAGTTGCCTCGAAATTTATTCAGCTTAATCCTAAATATGAATGTGATAATTAAGTAAAACTTGTTAAACAGAATGTATAATCTTTAAGTTTTTTTTATCAAATATACTTAGGGCTTGTTCTTATTTCCAACTTAATATATTAAGTCACTTAATTAATAGTTAATCACTTAATATATTAAGTCATTTTTATGTTTCTTTTCAAGCTTAATGAAAAAACCCTAACTTAATAAATTTTTGTGGGGTTTTAATCTAGCTCCCTATTGTTTTTCCAATTTAACCCACCCTTTATCTTCAACTTCCCCAACAAAACTTCCACGTTCTTATTGGCGGCAAAATCTTTAGATTACCACCACTTCTTATCTCTATATATATGAACCACTATAATCTACACTTTCATAGTTCTCTCATTGTATCACAAAACAAGTATATCTTTTTCTTTTCTTTTTCTTTCCCTTAACCACTGATATATGCTTTAATAAGTTATTTGTTTGTATTTCTTGTCCTATTTGATCGATCATTTGTTTGTAATTATTTCTTCACATGGATAATGTATTTGTATGTCAAATTTATTTTATAGGTTAGATCCTTCTATTGAATTTGTAGGTCGATCATTTAGATAGTTAAAATTATTGTTTGTGTATGATTACCCGTATATAGATCAGAATTACATTCCAAAATTATAAGATATCATAATAGAGCATACAAAAAGACAATATACATGACTTGTATTAGCTTACAAATGCCTACATTTGTTTTATACTGTCCTTATGCACTATAGTACGATTACGCGTTTATTTTTAATTCTTTAGGTATTATGGATCAAACGGGTGAGTCTGAAAAAGCGAAGCAACTTAGAATTAGTTGGAAAAATTTGAACGTGGTGAAAACGTTTTTAGAAGCTTGTGTTCAGGGGACTTCTGACCGAGATGGAGGTAATCTCAAACAAAAGTCTTGGAAAAAAGTTTCACAAACCCTTAAAGATACCCATAACTTTATTGTTAATCGTAAGCAAATGAAAAATCATTACGACTATCTCAAGGGGAAATATGAAGCATGGTTACTCCTAAGAAACAAGACAGGAAATGTATACGACCCGTCTACTAACACTTTTAATCTGACCGATGAGGAGTGGGAGGCAGCAATGAAGGACCCTTTTTGATTTATATATATATTTTTTTCCTTTCATTTACTTATTCATTAATTTAGATAGTTATTCAATTGTATACTTTTCTAAAAATAGAGAAATAGGTATGTAAAAGAATTGAAGAATGCAAGTTTACCATATCCTGATCTTTGTGCAAAACTATTTGAGTGAGCAATGGCTACGGGAATTAAAAGTTGGGGGCTAAGTTCACAAGAACCTATCCCACTTGACGAGTGATGCAGCCCACGACACAACCCAAGATGCAAGCCCAGCCAACAACCCAATACAAGAAGAGAGGCCCATTCGTAACAAGAAGAAACCTGCACGTTTTTTGGATTAATGCATCATGTTTACTTTATTTTAGTTGTTACATCTTTGAATTAGTCTTTACTCCATTTTCCACGTTGCACGTTAGGAAGTTACAACATGTTTAGAGTAGTTGCACTATATAAGGAAGACATGGGTTCTCAACCTAGTCTTTTGCATATTTATATTCTGTAATTGCATTTGGAAATAGTCGAAGAAAATTGCCCCAAATATTCTTGTGTTTCTCTCTCCTAGTTTCTTGGAGCTTAACCTACTTATGGGTTGCTATCATTGGTGCTTTCATTCACGATCCTCCTTCCGCCATGCCGCCACGCCGTAACCCCTCTAGTGACGACCCGCCACGCTTAACCCTCTACCTTTGAGAACCATTAAGCTGTACTTTTAAAGCTACGCCAAACAACCACTGTCACTGCATACCAAACTGAATTCAAACGTCTACGCAATCGAGTCACTGGCCTCTCCCAAGATACCCTCAAAAACTGTTATATTTCAGGTCTCAAACCCGAAATCCAGTCCGAGTTAGCCCTCCACAAACCGACTAATCTTCATCAGGTATGCGGTCTATCCCGCCTCATTGAAGACAGGTTAGCTTATTCGTCCAAACCCAAATTACCGTACACCCCTAAAACCAACCCACCTATCACCACTCATCCTACCTCGTCTTTTATAGCTGCTACAAATATAACGACCATTCCCGATAAATCATTAGATAAACCACCCCCTCCCTCTCTTCCTCCATTACTACCGCAACCACCAAAACCCTTGCCATTAACAAAACTGTCACCAGAAGCCATCCACCAACGACGTAAGGATGGGCTTTGTTTTCGCTGCCCCGAACGTTTTTCTCCAGGACATAAGTGCAATCCACCTTAGTTCTTGCTGATTGTTGATAACGATGAACCATCAACCACCATTGAAACCGGTTCAACAACTGAACCCCTTCCCGAAGCCGCTCCACACCAATTTTTTGCACTATCGACTGCTGCGTTTTTTGGTGTCAACTCCCTACAAACTCTACGCATTACGGGGTTCATTGGAACCACACCCGTCACAGTCCTTGTTGATTGTAGTAGCACCCACAACATTATCCAGCCCCGAATTGTCACACAACTTCGCCTCCCAACAACTCCACTACCCACGTTTCATGTAATGGTGGGCAATGGCCAAAACATCACCTGTCACTCCTACTGCCACGACACCACCATCTCCCTACAAAAAACCCAATTCACTCTTCCTTTTTACATATTACCTATTGAAGGTGCCAACGTAGTTCTGGGCATTGCCTGGCTCGCGTCCTTGGGTGCCATTACCGCTGATTTTTCAGTCCCTCAGATCTCCTTCATTAAAGATAACCACACCCATACCCTTGTTGGCGAGCAGTTAACACAACCAATTTCCGCCAGCTCACTCTCTACACTCCTTCGCCACGGTTCTATCGCCGCCATATACTCCCTCGTTCTCCAACAACACCACCAGCCCCCTCCAAGCACCGTTACTGACCCAAATATAACCGCAATTCTTACAACCTATCAACATGTTTTCGCATAACCAACCACCCTACCTCCTAACCGGCCACATGATCACCACATTCTCCTATCTAATGGTGACCAACCAATCAATGTGAAACCGTATCGTTACCCCCACTATCAAAAACAAATCATGACCCAATTAATACATGACATGCACCAATCTGGTACTATCCGCCCTAGCCAAAGCCCATTCTCCTCTCTGGTCCTGCTTGTTAAAAAAAAGGACGAGTCTTGGCGTTTATGTGTTGAACTCCTCGATGAACTTCTCCAAGATCGACTTAAGATCGGGCTATCACCAGATCCGTGTCTCTCCAGCCGATATTCACAAAACCGTTTTTCGAACATTGGACGGGCATTATGAATTCACTGTAATGCCTTTCGGCCTCACCAATGCACCGTCCACCTTTCAAGCTGCCATGAATGATCTCTTTCGGAAGGTCCTTCGCAAATTTGTTTTGGTATTCTTCGATGATATTCTGGTCTACAGTAGTTGCCCTACGGACAATTATGCTCACCTGACAGAGGTGTTTGAACTGCTACACCAACATCAGTTTCATGCTAAGGTATCTAAATGTGTTTTTGGTGTTCCTAAAATATCGTTTTTAGGTCATCTTATTTCTGCAAAAGGTGTTTCCCCTGAACCTGATAAAATAGAATCCATTCAGCAATGGCCCCAACCGTCATCCTTTACAGCCCTACGGGACTTTTTGGGCCTTACTGGTTATTACCGAAAATTTGTACACCACTATGCCCACATTGCAGCCCCCTTAACCAATTTACTTAAATATCCCACCTTCTCATGGAACTCAAAAGCCCAAACAGCTTTTGAATCACTTAAAACCCACATGCTGGACCTGGTTTCACTCGCCTTACCTAACTTCACAAAAACATTTGATGTTACCACTGATGCTTCGGGACAGGCAATTGGCGCCGTCCTATCCCAGGATAATCACCCGATTGCCTTCTTTAGCAAAAAGTTGTGTCCTGCCATGCAAGGTCAATCCACATATACTAAGGAGTTATATGCGATCACTGAGGCTGTCAAAAAATGGCGCCAATAGCTCTTGGGAAACCAATTTCGCATTTACACTGACCACCACAACCTCAAACACATCCTTACTTAAACTATCCAAACACCAGAACAGCAAAAGTGGCTTATAAAACTATTGGGATACGATTTTGAAATTCATTTCAAACCAGGGCGCGAAAACACTGTCGCTGATGCCCTTAGCCGTGTTGATATTCCCTCCATGTTCGCTTTATCACACCCCATTGCCACTTGGTTAACAGAATTGCGAACATACTTCCAGCAGGACCCGCACGGTTCCCAATTTGTTGCCTCCATTTGAGATGAACCTGGTTCTTTTCCTCACCACTTTTTTCGCGATGGTCTCATCTACATTCATGGTAAGTTGCTAATTCCTCCTATCCCTGAATTGCGTACAAGATTAATCAGAGAGTTTCACTCCACTGTTGTCGGGGGTCACACAGGGGTCAATGCAACAGTAAAATGTTTGGCAACATCTTTTATTTGGTTGGGCCTTAAAAAGGATGTTTCTAGTTTCATCAAACGTGTGCTACATGCCAAGCCATTAAACCACCAAACCACAAACCTTATGGACTTCTACAACCTTTACCTACACCGAACCATACTTGGGATGACATCTCCATGGATTTTATTACCCATTTACCGGCTTCTAAAGGTAAAACTGCGAAATGGGTGATCGTCTGTCCAAGTCTGCACATTTCATAGCCTTACCAACCTCTTAAACGACTGTTTCTCTTGCTACTAATTTCATGAAAGAGGTCTACTGTTTACATGGACTTCCCAAGTCCATCATCTCAGATCGCGACCGGGTTTTTATTAGTCACTTTTGGCGGGAACTATTCAAGCTGTTAGGTACTACACTTCTCCATCAAGTGCTTATCACCCGCAAACTGATGGGGAAACAAAGGTTGTTAACCGTGGTCTTGAGATGTATTTGCGAGCATTTGTTTTAGATGAGCATGCACATTGGGAACGGTGTCTTTATCTGGTCGAATTTTCTTATAACACTAGCTTCCATTCTTCTATCAATATGTCGCCCTTTAAAGCCCTTTATGGTAAAAATGTCACCGCTATTCATGATTATGTGTCGGGCTCTACTACCATGGCGTCTATTGATGCTTCACTACTCGAACACCAGCGACTCTTATCTCAGTTGAAAGAGTCTATTCAGGTGGCCAAAGCTAGAATGACGAAACAGGTCAATTAAAAGCGACTGGATAAGGAATTTTGAGTAGGTGATTTTGTGTATCTTCGATTGCAAAAATATCGGCAATCTACTGCTGCTTCTCGTTCTAACCAAAAGTTGTCTCGCCGTTTCTATGGTCCTTATAAGGTTCTACAACGCATTGGCAATGTTGCTTACAAACTCGAATTGCCACCTACAACTAAGATTCACCCTGTTTTTCATGTGTCATTATTAAAACCTAGCTATGGTGGTCCTATACTAGGTCAAGGTGCCCTGGCCAACTTTGGCCCTGATGTGGAATTTTGTAAACTACCACTTGCTGTCCTTCAAGAACGTGTTGATGTCCACGAACATCCTCAAGTTCTGGTTCAATGGGAGAATCAACCAATCGAAGAAGCCACGTGGGAGGATTTATCCTCAATACAGGCCCAATTTCCAGGATTTGGAACCATTGTGGACAATGGTGTTTTTCAGGAGCGGGGGAATGATGTAGCCCACGACACAACCCAAGATGCAAGCCCAGCCAACAACCCAATACAAGAAGAGAGACCCATTCGTAACAAGAAGAAACCTGCACGTGTTTTGGATTAATGCATCATGTTTACTTAATTTTAGTTGTTACATCTTTGAATTAGTCTTTACTCCATGTTCCACGTTGCACGTTAGGAAGTTAGAACATGTTTAGAATAGTTTCACTAAATAAGGAAGACATGGGTTCTCAACCTAGTCTTTTGCATATTTATATTCTGTAATTGCATTTCGAAATAGTTGAAGAAAATTGCCCCAAATATTCTTGTGTTTCTCTCTCCTAGTTTCTTGGAGCTTAACCCACTTACGGGTTGCTATCAACGAGCCTCTAGTAATTGAAGAAAGTCAAGACATGGAAGTTGAGGAGGTATAGGAACCAATTTCTTTGACACCTCAATCCTCATCCAACCCGCAACGAGAGAAAAAGAAGAAAGGGAAACAACCAATGGTCGAAGTTGAAGAAGAAATATTAAGGGTTTTGAAATTAATGGTTGAGAAACATAACAAGGTCAAACAGCCTCTAATGCCCAAAAAAACCGATGCTCCTACATTTGACGATTGCCTAGATAAGTTGAACCAGATTGGGTGGCCAGATGACGATCCCTTGTACGATGTTGCTGTTGCTATCTTTTGTGAGCCAAATGATCATTATAGACAAGCATGGATGAAAATGAACCTAAATAAGTGTGCCAACTGGGTTAAAATTATTGGACGTAGCAACGGGTTGATGTGGTAGATAGGTTTTAGCAGGGTGTTTATGTGATAATTATGTCTTTGTTTGTTACTAGTTCTTTAGGTAACGTAAGTGTTAAGTTCAATTGAGGGGTGTTTTCATCATGATATTGCATGGTTGTGAAGTCCCTCACTCAATGGTTTACCCACAAGTGTAGAATAACAAGTCAAGTAATCACTAGATAGGACTAGTATTAAACGTCAAGTAAGCACTAGATTGGACAAGTATTACGATAAATATAAGTGCAATAAATATATATAACGTAATACGTACTTAAGCAATATAAAGATAAGCAAGTAAGTAAATGGTGAGACACAATGTAATTTTCAAGTGTATTTTATTTATTGATGTTAAATAAAATACAAGGTTGTTGCGGAACAAGATATTACAAAGTAAGTATCTAAACAACCTATGAATTACAAGTGATCTAATCTTTGCTAAATAAACTCTTTGATCGAAATAATTAAAGTTGTGAAGTATGACTGTTTAGATCGAGATTATTTGAGCAAAGGCACCAAATTGCAAAAGTATGTGATTTGGACGAGGAAGTGACTTGGTATTTATAGGCAAAAAGAATTAATATAATATTCTTTTTGCCGTACAAATATGGTTACATGCACTTAAGGAAATTACTTTAATTCCTTAAAAGCTTTGATTAAAGTACAGGAATAAAGTCACATGATAGTGACTTGTCTTCTATTTATCCAAGCACCTTTACATACGTGTAAGGCTTTTAACAAAAGACAAATGGATTGTCCGGTTAAAGGCATGTAAAGGCATGAAGTCAATTCCTCGTAATCAGTGTTCAGACTTGTAAGGTCTAGAACACTGACAAGGACTCCTTGTCAGGAGATCTGGTAAGTCTTCCAGTGAGCTCCGCTATTTGTTAGACTTCTTTCTTCAGACTTCAGTCTTTGACTTCAGTGAGAATGTTCTTCAGTGGAAAGATCTTGACTAGAGTGAAGTCCAGTGAACAAATCTGGTGGAATCCAGATTTCTATACAAGTAAGTTCTTCACTGGTCTTCTCATAATTTCTGGACAAATCCTCAGAGGGCTCCAGTAGTCACGTCTGGAGCTAGTCCAGTAAATCTGGACCTAACAAATTCCCCCTATTTGTTTAGAAATTATGCAAGGATTTTCAAGCTTTTATCTATACAAGTTTGTGCTTGAAGAATCATTGAAAAAATTTGACTAAGTCTAATTTGAATTTCCGGAGAGCCACTTTATAGATCATTAGTGTTCCCAGTTTATACATTTTAATTTCTAGACTTAATCTAGATAAGTACTTGTAAAAAAAATAGGAATTGCAACTTATATTTACAGACATCAACTGGAGGAAAGTTACAATTTTATCAACATGAAATAAATACAAGTACAATATCAGAGTCAGGCCTTCTTCTTTTCAGCATGCCCAGATGGCTCTTTAGTGGCCTTCCTCTTTACACCTGGAGATGAAGACGTAGTAAGAGAAGTCCTTAAGCCCAACTCCATCTCCATCAATTCCTTCCTCATCCATTCCTTGCCAATCCTCTTCATAAAGTATTCAACATCCTGGGAAACATCTTTACCCCTGAATGAAAGACCAATCTCTCTTAATTCTGACCACCCAAAAGCCCTGATTGAAGTGTCTTTTCTTTCATCAGTAAAGTTTCCTTCTCTGAAGAGTTTGACATGGAACTTAGAGAAGTTGTCATGATTTTCTACCAGATGGATCTCAGCACCCAGTATTGATCGGACATCAGCTCTAAATTGTGACAAAGGTTCATACTTTTCTTTTGTCTGAGCCCTTTTCACCATTTCATCCACTTCCCTGGACACTTTTCTCTGTTCAGCAACTTGTTGAATTTTTTCTTTGTTTATCCTTTCAGTTGTGTTCAAGGGAATGAAGGTGCTAAGATCTGCATCTCTGGCAGCTTTGGATTTTCTGGCTGGTGCCTTGGGCAAACCCTTAACCTTCTTCCTATATTCATGCTTCAGAGCAGTTGCATTACTCCTTACTTGTTGCTGGAGATTTTTCAGTTCTTCTCTTCTCTGGGCAATAAGATCCAGTATGCTCACACCATAAATTTCAGAATCATATACTTGTTCATCCTGAGCATACATGGATCGAATATAGACGTCATCCAAGGCATCCAGACACTTCTTCAGCCTGGGATCATCCTTCATCTTCTTGTAAACTTCAATTTGTACGCCTAACCTTCCAGCGTTGTAAGAATCCAGAGTCCCATGCCTGGCCATATCTAACTGGTGAGCAATCAAGTCATCTTTTAAGTTTTTCTTGAAAATTTCAATTAAGATGCACTCTTGCTCCAGTCTCTTTGCCTTGGCCTCATCAGCAGACACATATTCCTCTTCTGCTTCATCTGTTGGATCCCCAGACACCACCTTCTTTCTTTTGAGACTTTTCATTGTGGTTGGGATGTCTGGGAACTCTTCAAATACTGGCTCACTGGCATCAGTACCAGCAGCCTCTTCCTCAACTTGTCCACTGGCTTCGATATCAGTGACATCTTCTCAAATAACCTTCTTCCAGAATTCGATCTTCTTCTTAAGATCACCAACCTTCTCTATACCAGAACCTTTCCCCTTGGAAGCATCTCCAGACTGAAGATGATTCCACACCTGATCCAGCTTATGTCTGTCAGCAGAGTCAAATGTTCGACCAGACACTGGAGCAATGTTGTTCACAGTTTTCCTCAACTGCATCACTTCCTTTTTAATTATTTCAAGTTGATGAGGAAAGTGGGGGTCGATCATCTTCATTACTTCAGGCAACAACCCATCACAGAGATTTCTAAGGAGAGTTTCAGACACCTCCTCAGTGATTTCTTTCAACATATCTCCTCTGAATTTTCTAACAACCTCATCACTGAGGGTGCTGACCACTGAGTTTTTCTCCAGGTTGGCCTGCTCTCCAGAGAGCTTATTCTGGTGGTCAAATTCTGAACATTAGCAGTAAGACTTGCCAGAGGTTGAGCAACTTCAGTCTGAATGGCAGTCTGAGCACTTCTCACCACATCCCCCTTGATTCCCTGGACTGCAACTTGTATTGATTCAGAATTTCTATTTGTTGCCACGACAAGTTCATCCAGCTTCTCAAAGACTATCTTCTCATTTCCAGCAAATATGTTCATTTCTGACTTAAGATTATTGAAAATTAGAGTCTTGAAGTCAGAAATTACCTGAGAAGCAGCCTGAAGTGATCTCTCCAGGTCCGCCACCTTATCAAAAAAGCCTTGGACCTCGGTTGAAGAAGAAGAGGAGAGACCACTGGAAGAATTGGTGATTCTGGTGATTGATGATACTGGCAACACCCTTGTGATATTTTCAGTTGGTTGGGTGACTACCAGTGGTTCAGAATGTTGAATTTCTGGTGCAGAAGGTGATTCAAGAGTTGTTGTTGTTTGTTCTGGAAGAGGTGTTGTTGTATTTTTTGGGGGTGGAAGAGGCATATGAGATAGAATTGACTGGGAAACAGAGTGGATGGTGTGATCAATTTTTTTCTTCTCCCAAAAAACTCATATCACATCAAAATCATTATCCTCAGACAGTGGAGAATCAACCATATCCCAATCTGGGCCGGTTCCACCTGCCTGGTCCTCTACTTATACATTCTCCACCCCAACATTTAAATCAATCTGAGCCACCTGCTCCAGAGTATCTCCTTCAACCTGCCTAACTTGTTCCCCCTCAACCTCTTCAACAATTAGGGACCCATCAGCAGCCATGATGTCCCCATTTTCAGCAGTTGCTACAGGAATGACAAGAGGTGATCCAAACCCTCTTTCTTCTTCACCACTTCCTTCTACTTGTACAGGGGAAGTGGTTGCTGGGGCAATTTCCTGACCAATTTCTCCAGAATCTTGATGAGTAGATTCTGGAAGGGATGATACCAAAACTCCGTCTCTCCTAAGACGACGAGTTCTATTCCTTGGCCTGGTGGGATTAGGTGGAATTTCAACAATATTCACACCAGGCTGCTAAAGATCTAGGGCGATCTGGGAAATGGGTTGCACCCTTTCAGCAGTAACATCATCAGCAATTTCCTCATTGTTATGAGGCTCACCAGCAACCTCCTCATCAGGTGATGATGCAATTGCATCTTCTTGAATTCTGAATTGATAAAGCATCACCGATGGAATGTCAACCTCAGTAGGAGATGAGGTCAACTGGTTTAGGTCCCTCAGATATTCACACATTGAAAAATGAGTTGTATTACAGAGTACTCATTCTTCAAGGCCCTTCTGAATATGATGGACAGAAATCGAATGAATGGAATGAAGGCCTTCCTGCTCTTGACCCTTAATCTGTCCACCAGATCATTAAAGAAAATCTGGGCAAAGTCCACCTTGTACCCATTCCATAAGCAGTAAGCAATCTGGAGTTGTGTCTGGTTTATCTGATCTAAACCTCCAGAACTGCCACCCAAACACTCAACAAGATGAGTGAAGAAATATCTCCAAGAATCTGCCAGCTTGCTCATATATACAGTGCCCTTCCTGAGCAGCTGACCATTCTCATCCACTATTTCTGTGTGCCCCATCAACCGACACACCTCCCTGGTATTGATTCCAGATGGAATCTCAATGGGCATTTCATTCTCATCGAAGTAATTCATCCTCAAGGCATCGCTGAGGGAATCAACAGTAATGGTGAAGTGTTTGGTGCCTTGTTTAAATGTGTAGTGGATGGATTCATCACTTTCCACATACACAGCAGTATACCAGAATTCACAAAGATAGTCATGATACATTTTGCCCGGATTTAGGGTTAGGGCACCATAGAGTGGAATACTCAAGAAGAAGGTGTTCAACCTTCCAATGATTGAAGTTGCAGTGTGATTTGTTGAGAGTTTTGCCATCCAGTTATTCATGTTTATGCGGATGGCATCGGCAGAAAGAGATATATGATTTGCCTTCTTGACATTATTAGCAGGAGTATAATTTGGGGCTAGAAGATTTTTAGGAGATGGTTTAGGAGCCATTTTAGATATATGAAAATGAAAAGTGAAGGAATTTAAGATTGAAAACAGAAATTTAATAAGAGAGATGATGATTGGAGAGTAAATGAAGAAGGAAATAAATGAAAGAATTTGAAGATATGGGAGTAAATGATTTTTGAGATGAAACTGAAAGTGAAGGTAAATGTGGATATTTATAGAAGAAAGAGAAAATGGAATTCAAAACGGTAATTTTTGAAAAATTTCAAAACAATTTTGATCGGTTTTGACATCCGCATTTAATGTTTCCCATCACACATAAATGTTTGATGGTTGACAGCCCACACAAATTACCAACTTGCACTTTTGGTCTTCCCAAGGTAACAAAACCATCATTTAAGTTGAAAAAAAATTCATGCCACGTAAGGTGAACAATAACTGTCCAGATGAAAAATTTGTAAGGTTGGCATGCACTATCCTTAGGTATTAAAAAAAATGATTTGACACACAAAAAGACTCATTTTAATGCATCTGGAGGTTGACTGGACACTCCAGTTTCACTGGTGGATTAGGCCAGTATAACATGCATTAATGGTACACTGGAGGGACACTCCAGTAAGTACCCAGATTTGACCATTCTGGTAATCCTCAAACACGCACATCAACTAATATAAACAAATGAGAGGGACACATTTACAAAGCAACTGAAGTCACTTCAAACATGCACATCAACTTATCCAGTATTAATGAAAGGGACACATTTAGAAGGTACTAGAAACATTTTTCAGAAAAATTTGTCCAGTGAGAAAATAAATTAATAAATTCCCCCTAAAACTTAGATAAAAAAAAATGTGGTCTGAGTCTTTCCCCCTGGAATGGTGATCCATAAATCTATCAGTGCAAAGATAGTATCACAAAGGCGTTCGATAGCTTTACTGGTATAGATTTATAAATCTGGAATCAAAGAACCCTGCCAGTGTGACAAAGGCGTTCATAACAAGGTTCCAGATTAAGGGTTCAACATTCCCAACTCACTGACAAGATTTTGAAAAGTTTTCTCATCCAAAGGTTTTGTAAATATGTCAGCAAGTTGTTTACCAGTGGGAATAAAGTAGATTTCAACATCATTTTTCATTACATGATCACGAATAAAATGATACCTGACATCAATGTGTTTCGGCTTGGAATGCATGACTGGATTGTTTGAGATAGCAATGGCATTGGTATTGTCACAAAAGATAGGAGTCTTTGAATACTTAATACCATAATCAACAAACTGGTGCTGCATCCAAAGTATCTGAGCACAACAACTGGCTGCAGATACATATTCTGCTTCAGCAATGGATAAAGAAACTGAAGTTTGCTTCTTACTGGTCCAGCTCACCAGTTTGCCACCAAGGAAATGACATCCACCAGTAGTGGATTTCCTGTCTATCTTACAACCTGCATGATCTGAATCTGAATAACCCATTAGATCTAAGCCTGAGCCTTTAGGATACCAAAGACCCAAACTAGGAGTACCCTTAAGGTACTTCAAAATGCGCTTTACAGCCGCCAGATGAGATTCTTTTGGGTTAGACTGATATCTGGCATAAAGACTTGTTGCAAACATTATATCTGTTCTACTGGCAGTTAAATACATTAGTGAACCAATCATGCCTCTATAGGCAGTGGTGTTCACTGGCTTCCCATCAGGGTTTGAATCTATTGTTAAAGGTGCAGAAATTGGAGTTGATTTTGAAGGTGAAGAATTCATATCGAATTTTCTTAAAATATCTTTAACATATTTTTCTTGATTAATAAAAATACCATCACTGGTTTGTTTAATCTGGAGTCCAAGAAAAAATGTTAATTCACCCATTAAACTCATTTCAAATTTTGAAGACATGATTTTTGAAAATTTCTTGCACAAAGATTCATTAGTAGAACCAAAAATAATATCATCAACATAAACTTGTACCAACAGAAGATTACCTCTTTCACGAAGAATAAATAAGGTATTGTCAATTGCACCTCTTTTGAAACCTTTTTTTGATAAGTGTTTGGTCAAAGTATCATACCAGGCTCGAGGGGCTTGTCTGAGGCCATACAGTGCCTTGTCCAGACGATATACCCAATGTGGATGCTTTTTATCAATGAAGCCTAGAGGTTGCTTGACAAAAACTTCTTCTTCTAATTTTCCATTCAAAAATGCACTTTTTACGTCCATCTGGTAGACCTTGAACTTATGATGAGCAGCAAAGGCTAAAAACATTCTGATGGCTTCTAACCTTGCTACTGGTGCAAATGATTCTTCAAAGTCAAGGTCTGTCTGGACGTACCCTTGTGCCACCAATCTGGCCTTATTTCTGATCACATGACCATCTTCATCAACCTTATTCCTGAAGACCCATTTGGTTCCAATTGGTTCTTTCTTGCCAACTGGAGGAGGAACCAGATTCCAAACTTTATTTCGTTCGAACTGGTGAAGCTCTTCTTGCATAGCTATCACCCAGCTTGGGTCATTCATTGCCTCGTCAATATTCTTCGGTTCAATCAGTGATAAGAAGCTGACATATAAACATTGTTCACTGGAGGCACTTCTGGTCTGAACCCCTCTACTGGAGTCACCGATAATCTAGTTGATTGGGTGAGCTTTTGTCCACTTAGAGTATTGACCAGGATTGTTCAAGAGTTCAATTGATTTTCTAGAGTTGGATCTTGCCAGACAACTTCAGCATCTTCATCAGAATCTATAAGATCACGATTTGCATCATGAAATTCTTCATTTAAAGGCATTTCTTGGATTACTGGCTCAAAATCAATTGAATCTGATACTGGAGGAGTAGTACGAACATCTGATCCAATAACAAGTTCAGAGGGTAGTTTGAAACTTATTGAAGGATA
Source organism: Erigeron canadensis (assembly GCF_010389155.1). Lineage (NCBI taxonomy): Eukaryota > Viridiplantae > Streptophyta > Magnoliopsida > Asterales > Asteraceae > Erigeron > Erigeron canadensis. Next base: position 14,588,447 of record NC_057761.1, read on the forward strand.
AAATGAAGTATTACTGGAAGGTTTTTCAAATTGCACTGGTTCCAAGTCAGGATGACTGGAAACATCTTCAGATGAATCTTTATTGTAGTTGATAGGATCAGATTCACCAAAGATAATTGGACTTTCTGGGGGAGAATTAAGGGTTGGCCTTTTATTGATTGCTTCATTTGACTCCTGGACCTTTTCCAATCTTTTGTTGTAGACTCTGAAGGCTTTGCGAATGGCTGAATATCCTAAGAAATATCCTTCATCAGCTTTGGCATCAAATTTGCCTAACTGACTGGAGTCATTCAGGATGTATACTGGACATCCAAAAACGTGAAAATAACCAATATTTGGTTTTCTATTTCTTAATATTTCATAGGATGTCTTCTTGTGTCTCTTCACATATACTGAGCGATTTTGAGTATGACAAACAGTTGCACTTGCTTCAGCCCAATACATTTTAGGAAGACCGGATTCAGCAAGCATACTCCTGGCAGCTTCTATCAGCGTTATGTTCTTTCTTTCTACAACTCCATTCTGCTCTGAAGTGTGTGCTGATGAGAAATTCTGGGAGATGCCAGTGTCAGTGCAGAATTTCTCTAGAGTTGCATTCTGGAATTCTGTTCCATTATCACTTTTTAACTGACACACTTTTCGCTTGTATTTGAGTTCAATTTGCTTGATAAGAGCGATGATTTCAGCAGCAGTTTCATTCTTTGACCTAGAAATATTACCCAACAATATCTGGAGTATTCATCAACAACTACCAGGGTATATTTCTTACCAGCACGAGTCTGAACATTTACTGGACCAAAGAGGTCCATATGAAGCATATGAAGAGGTTCAGATATGGTAAAATTCTGTTTTGTCTTGAAACTGGTGCGTTTCTGCTTCCCCATCTCACATCCTGGACATGGCCTTTCCTTTTTGAAGGAGACAGAAGGTATCCCATCCACAAGTTGTTTTCTGGACAACTTGTTGATATTTTTGAAATTTAAATGGGACAACCTTTTATGCCATAGCCAGTTTATGTCTTCATCAGCCTTGGTATAGAAACACTGCTCTGAAGCAAAGCTTTCCATATCCATTATGTACACATTCCCTTTTCTGGGAGCAATCAATACTACCTTCCAATCCTTATTAAATACGATGCCTTGAGAGATGTTAAATAACACCTGGTAGCCATCATCACACAACTGACTCACACTTATGAGATTATATTTCAATCCATTTACATAAGCCACTCGTCTGAATTTGACTTGACCATTATTCAGAACACTGTATCCCTCAGTCTTTCTAGAACCATCATTTCCAAAAGTAATGGAGGGTCCGTCTGAAACTTCGAACTCCTCCAGCAGAGTCTTACATCCGGTCATTGTCCTGCTAGCAGCGTTGTCAAGATACCAAATATATTTCTTTCGATCGCCCTGCACATCGACTGATGGGTTCTCTGGATCCACAAGGATGGATCCCAGCAGGTATCTGGTTGATTTCACTTTCAAAAATAGTGGGTTTCGCAGTAAACACCACTGGAACTGACAGTTTTGAAACCTTTTTCTTTTCCTTGTCAATAGGTGTGCTCGATTTTTCTTTCTTGGAAAAAGGTTTTGTATTTTGTTTAGGGCCAGATGAAGTACCCTCAAAATTGTTAATTCTTGCATTACAACTTTGAACTTGACGAGCCAGTAGTTGAAACTGACTCTCCAGCCTTAACAAAATATTTTCTTCAAATGACACCATAGCCTTTCCAGTTGACTGTACTTTTGGCTTAGGTGGAGGAACAACATTCTTCTTTTTCTGAACCTGGGGTTTTTTAGAAGATGATTGAGGCAAAGGTTTATTTTGCTTAACCTTCTTGACTAGAGCATTCATCTAAGGAGCTCCAGTCTTAACCTCAGACAATTGAACAGGAGGAATAATACAAGTTTTGGGTGTTGTTGGTTCATCATAGATAGTGCTAGGTTTTAACACTTCCGGCAGTCGGTCAACAACAGGTATTAATGCAGCAGCATTAACATCACCCCCCAGATATGCACGTTTTTGGGAGGGGTACTGGTTACGTGCAGTATCATATGGTTTCTTGGTCTCAAGCCATGACTGGATAACATATTTTTCTTTTGATAAAAGATTTTCCAGTTCTTCCTTTTCTTGGACCAGTTGTTCAGTAACCAAAACTTGTGCTTTGAAAGCGAGTTCAATATCTTGCAAATCTTTTAACTTAGATTGTAAGTTTGTCATTTCAGAAAAATCTGTTTCAAAATTATTTGACATTTCTGAACGAACAGTTTCCACAAACATTAAATCAGAGTTTAAAGCTTCAGCAATGTCCAATTTTAATTCAGGATCAGTTTCTTTGTCATAATCTATTACCTTTTTAATGACAATGTCCACCCATCTTCCAGATGTGACATCTTCTTTCACCAGATGCTCTTCATCAGCTAGAGCCATATAACAACAATCTCTTTCCTCTTCATCATCAACTGATGAGTCATCAAAGGGAACCCATTCTTCTTTTGCCACCATGCATTTATTATTATCTTTCTCTGCAGACATGAAAGCAATTTGAGCCTTAAGATTTTTGTATTTTAATATGTAGCTATCATCAGGCTTGTTATAAGAAGTTGATGGACCAGATTGTGAGACAAACTGATTGGACTTGCACTCTTTCATGAAATGACCTTTTCTGCCACACTTAATGTAACATCCCAAAACTTTTTTACGTTGACCATTAACTTGCCGTTAGCGACCGTTAGATACTATGTGTTTTGTATGTGCTTCTGTGAATTACATGATTAACGTGAGATATGTGTTAAAGTGATTAAAGTAATGAAATTAAAGTTGATAATGATTAATAAAGTCAATTAATGTTCCCGATAAGATATAAGGGTCGATAAGTATTCCCGTAAGCGTTAAAAGATGACGTGGTTCGTAGAGATGTTGATCAAATTGAAGCTTATTGTGATGGTCTCCCTGCTAGCTATCATGGCCTTTGTAGGCAACATACTACATTGTCTACTGCGATTAAGGAGTCCAAAAGGTTAGATGATGACTTTAAAACTGAGAAAGTGGCTACTAAGGATGATGATAAGAAGAATGGATTCAAGAGAAGGTCTGATGAGTCATCTTTCTGGAAAGAAATTTAAGAATGGTTCATCTTATGAAGGAAAAGATGTTGGGAAAGCCAGTCAGTGGTGTTCAGCTTGTAAAGCTCACCACAGTGGACCATGTTCGGAGAAAACTAGAAGATGCGATAGGTGTGGTAAGTAGGGACATGTTGCTTCTAACTGCAAGGATAAGACTCGATGTTACAAATGTGGTGAGACGGAACATTTGATTGATGATTGTCCTCGATGAAAAGATAATGCGAAGAAAGATGCTACTCAAAAAGCCAAAGCTCGTGCATATCAGATGATTTCCGTGGAGGACGAGCTTGATGACGAGGTACCTAAGCCAAGTAATTCCTTAGTAGATTAATCAATGTTACTAATGTTTATATGTTTATGTGAATTGTGTGTATTATGTGTTCATTGTTAGTATAATTATGCAATGATAGATTGTGAAGGAAATGTTGGATATTATGATATGTGAGTATAGTTAAAGGTACACGTGTGAGGAATGATATAGTTAGCATTATGGTCCGGAACATAATTGTCATTATATCATGATGCGGGCGAGTTCAATTGACGGTATTCACATTGACTAATGAAAGACATGAAATGAAGGGTGATGAAGGAAGAAATTGGTGGAAAATGTGGTGAAATGGTGACTTATAAGTGTGAAGGAAAGTAGTGAGAAGAGAAATGGAGGTGTTGATATTGTGAAATGATTCTGAGGACAGAATCCTATTAAGGAGGGGAGAATTGTAACATCCCAAAACTTTTTTACATTGACCGTTAACTTGCCGTTAGCGACCGTTAGATACTATGTGTTTTGTATGTGCTTATGTGAATTACATGATTAACGTGAGATATGTGTTAAAGTGATTAAAGTAATGAACTTAAAGTTGATAATGATTAATAAAGTCAATTAATGTTCCCGATAAGATATAAGGGTCGATAAGTGTTCCCGTAAGCGTTAAAATATGTGCATATGAAGTATGATGCTTATAATTACGTTTTCATGATATGTTTAAGATATGTGTTGTTGATAATGTCGCTGAGATGCCTTAATGTTGATATGTGATGGCTTGTATGTGAGACTTAAGTATGATATGTCTAGTTCACTGGATACACATGGGAATTGTTATTAGTTATGCACGTTAGTGCGATTAAATGCAAAGTAGACGTGGGACTAATTAGGTAACGATTGTACCTAATGTTAAAGTAAAATGTGAGATGTGGGAAACCGTTCTAGCCTTAGTGTTTGTGCGTAAAAAGTAAGAAAGATATAAACACGTGGGAAATACTATAGCTAAATACGTGAGATTGACGTGGGAAGTGTTAAGCTTAACCCGTGCTAGTTGTAAAGCTAGTGCGTAAGACGTGGAAAACCGTGCTAGTTGTAAAGCTAGTGCGTACGACGTGGGAAATCGTGCTAGTTGTATTGCTAGTGCGTAAGACGTGGGAAATCGTGCTAGTTGTAAAGCTAGTGTGTAATATGTAAAGATGTAAGACGTGAGAATAAGTTGATTAAGATAAATACATGAATATGTGAGAAAGATGTACATGTAATCTAAGATGTGGGATTACAATCTGACATGGGATTTAATAAGATGTGTGATAAGTATGATGTATCGTTGATAGGCACAATTAGGAGTATATATTCTACATGTGCTAATATGTATACGTGGGATATGTTTATGTGTGTTATGCCAAGATATGAGATGTTGATTAAGTTGTATATATATATGTTGATATGATATGATGTGTTGGGATGTGGGAATAAGTAAAGATGGGATTATCTATGATTGTTGTGGATGATACGTAATGTGGTTATGTTTTGATAAGTAAAATATGACGAGGTTTTATGAAAGTAAAATGAAGAACGTTTTATCAAAATGTGTGTATCTTACTTAGCTATTTTATTAGCTAACACTTGTTTTTATGAAAATGTTGTGTTCTTCAGGATAAGCATATTTGAGCTAAGAAAGGATTAGCTCGGTGAGATGGGTAGATGCAATAGAGAAGACTAGCATAGTTTGTTAGATGTTTAGACTTCCCCTTTTAGCCTTATGTCTTGGCTACTTTATTTACGATTCATGAACATGTAACCATGATGGCATTTATGTTGGTGTCATAACTTGGATTTCATTTATATTGTTTTGATGATGCACGTTAGTAACACCATTTTATAAAGGTACCATCCGGTTACGGGTGAAGCAGTTTTAAAGTGATCATTTTTCGCTACTTTTTAAACGCCGTTGGAAAAGTTTTTTGAAATCCAGGTTTTTAAAATGACGGGTGTTACAAGTTGGTATTAGAGCAATGGTTTAAGTGAACCAAGGACTATAGGTTTACTATAGGAATTAAGCTGAAATGTTTGAAGAGTTGAGGGCTATTCGAGCTCTTTTAAGAAGGAACGAAGAGGAGTTGGCTCAGGTGAGAGCTGAAAGGGAAGCTAGCTTGCATCGGGATGAGCATACTGATGGAAATTATTTCAACCGCTCACACCGTGCCGAGCCATCTATTGTGAGATCACAGGTTGCTCCTGTGAATGTTGTTGCTGATGTGAATGACGGGGTGAATGTAGTAGAGCCTCGTGTGGTGGTTGCTCCTCGTACTACTAACTTTAAGTATGATAGCTTCCAGAAG